>NC_087200.1:57137033-57164927 GCF_015104395.2 Macrobrachium nipponense
GAGAGCTAGAGGATCCAGAGCCAGACCTATGGAGTCCGGCTTTGACCCAGCATCCTTTTCAAGCCTGCTTATGCAGGAGATGGTAACTTGATTCAAACAAAGTTCCAAGCAAAATCTCCTCGCAGCTCATTTCCAGCCTAGAGACATCAGGACAGTCCATTCAGTCCCTGACCCAGCTGCAAAACCAGGAGAGCTTGATGGCAGAACTCCTCCGATCCAGACACTCACAAACAACCATTTGTGGTGCCGGATGCATCAAAACTCCCGCCATTTACCAATAACAACCCATGGGCGGCTAGCAGTCCATGCCCCGTTTTCAGAGGGCATGTTGATGTGGGGACCCGCCAGTAGAAGACTTCGAGTTTTACCCGCCGGGTCTCCAATTCCCCTTCCCGGGCTACGTCCGACTAACAGAAGGAGGCACTTGTAAGGGTAGATAAGGTCCGAAGGAGACCGTAATCTACCCGAGAGACCATGCCCATTTTTATTATTATAAAGTTAAGATTTACCAGCCCAATGAGTCTAATCTGACTCTTACAGTGCTGGCCCGAAATTATTCGGGAGAAATTATTTAAAAATACGCTCATAAAATGTTATGTCTACAACATGGAATGGTATGGAATGAAGTTAATGAATTATAATAATTAATGATAAATGAGGGGATTATTAAGTGATATATGAGGTTGGAATTAAAAATATGAATTGAACTTATTAAAGACTGAAATAGATAATAATGACAAAAGTCATCTATTTAAAATGGTATATGTTAAATCTTATTAATCAAATTAGTCTTTTTTAAAAATATTAATATTCTATATAAAGAAAAATGATCTGATTCTGATAGTATTTCTGATAATGATTTATTGCCTAAATATAAGTTTCTCTCTCTATTAAAAATTAGGCATTCACATAAAATATCTTGACTGTTAAAATTGCATTGCACACATTGCAATGAGGGATGTTTCCCTTGTGGAGTTATCATTAGATACTCGTGAGTTAGTCTTGTGTGGCCTATTCGTAATCTTGTTAATATTACTTCAGCTCGTTTTTCATTTTGTACTGATGTATTCCACAAGTCTACTTTCTGTTTGATGCACTTTAATTTATTGGTGTTTGCTTCACTATCCCACAGATTTTGCGCATTTTGTTTTTATGCATGCTTCACTGAGTTTTATATAATCTGTAGCAGGCAATTTATTGTCAAAAATTGGTGAATTTAATCCCAGACTTGGCCTTTTTCATCTGCCTTTTCATTACCATGGATTCCAACTGGCAGGAATCCAGCATATTTCAATGTTAACCCCACGTAATATAATTTATTGATGATTTGTTTAATTTCCTTTACTAAAGGGTTCTTATGTGAATAACTCTTGAGGGATTCAATTGCGCTTCTTGAGTCAGAATATATTACAAATTTATTATTCAGTTTATTATCGTAATTTTATTTGATTGATTGCCAATATAATTGCTGTTAACTCAGCAGTAAAGACAGTTTGCTTCAATTGCAATGAATTCTGACTTATTTTGTATGATGACACTGCAGCACAACCAACTCCTGCAGAAGATTTGGATCCATCAGTGTATATTGCTTTATGTGGGCCTTTACTTCGAATGTGTTTCTAATGTATACTGTTTATAGCGATCTGAAGTATAATTTTGCTTTTTTGATAGATGATAAAGGTTAGAGCATACTTTGATTTTCTTCATCATCCATGAGGTGGAGAATTTGAGGGTGGGAGTATATTTACTCTAAGGCCAATAGATTCCAATAACCTATTAGCTCTTATTGGAAAAGGTGGTTCGTGATTACTAATATATCTCGCATGCCAAATAGTTTTTTTGTGGGGGAATCAGTGGACGTTTATCTTTAAAGCACTTCTCATTGTTACAAGATCACGATGTACGGATAATGGGGTTCGCCACTTTCACAACATACTGAAGTGTTTGGAGAAGATTTAAAGGCTCCACTACAAGTCTCAAGCCTCGAGTGTGGATAGAGTCTAAGGACTTCAAGGTACTTTGTGATGCTGACCCGTAAATTGGACTTCCATAATCCACTTTGGATAAAAACTAGTGCTCTATATATCATAAAGCAATGTTTGTCTCTTAGCTCCCCAAGTAGTATGAGACAATTTTCTTATCAAAATTTAAGCACTATTACATTTATTTTTTACAAAGGCTATGTGTGCTTTCCAATTAAGATGAGTGTCAAATACCAAGCCTAAAATTTTATAGTATTACTAAACTGAATGAGGCTATCACCTAATTTAAGATCTATGTCTTGATTCTGTTTCCATCTACTATTTTTGTAGAACATAATTGCTTGGGTTTTCTCTATAGAGAGCTTAAAGCCTACTGACAAAGTCCAGTTGTGGATGTTTTTTGATAGCTTTATTAAGAATTCTTTGTAGATGACGAAGACTGCTTGAGGAATAATATATAGCAAGTCATCTACATACAAGCTATTTTGTACTCCCTGTGGTAACTGCTTTACGATGTTATTAATAGCTAGGAGCAAAAAGAGTTCCACTCAAAACACTATCCCCTTGAGGGACTCCACAATCTAAATTGAAGGAGTCAGAATATACATTATTTATTCGTGTTTGAAAAGTTCTTTCATGGATAAAATTCTCAATAAAAATTGGTAAGTGCCCTCTAAAACCATTTTCGTGTAAGGACTTTAAAATTGAGTATCTCCAGGTCGTATCATATGCTTTTTTTGGATATCAAAGAATATAGGCAACTGTAATTTGCTTACGTTCAAAACCCTCTCCGTATATAATTTTCTAGATGGGAAAGTGAATCTAAAGTAGAATCTTTCAGATTGTGAGCCAAATTGAGTTGAAGACAGAGTCTTAGTTCTTACGTAGGCACCAGTTTAGTCTATAATTTACCATTTTTTCTAGCAATTTGCACAAGCAACTTGTCAGGGATATTGGTCTATAGTTATTAGGATTGCTTGGATCTTTCCCTGGTTTGACAACTGGTTATGATTATAGCATGTTTCCATGCTTTTGGGAACAGGTGATTTACCCATAAATGATTATAAAGCTTCAATAAGTATGTTTTTGCTAACAGAGCCAGGTTTTTTATCATCTCAAAATTTACGTTGTCTTGGCCTGGAGCAGAAGAGTTACAGTTAGATAAAGCATATTCAAATTCCTCTTCTGTGAAAATCTGGTTATAATATATATCCTCTAATGTTTCAAAATTCAATGGAACAGCTTCTTCACGGGCTTTAATGGTTCGAAAGTGATCATCTATATTGATTATACTACTTATTGCTTGGATGTTTACGCCCTAAAAATATTCGAATGGCGTTACTATCATGTACTGGTTGGCCATTATATATTAGTGCATGTGTCTGAGATCTAATATGAGATCCATTAATTTTCTAAAATTTTTCCCAGACTTTACTTATTGAGGTTGTATCAGATATGCTAGATACATATTTTTGCCATGACATTATTTTTCCTCTAATGGCTTCCCTTCTGAATCTTGCCGAGATCCGATTGTAATGAGGTTTTAGTAGACTGATTTCTATAGTAATGTCTACAAGCTTCTTGCAGTGCTCTCAAAATTTAGAGGTCTTTTACTTATGACATTAAATCTATTATGCAGGGTTTCTAATCTTCTACCTATAATATGTTTTCTTGTATCAGGTGGGATAGTGTGTCAGACCACCAGGGTACTGAGTGTTTCTTGGGATTAGTAGTTGACTTAGGAACTAGATTCGTCAGCAGCTGTAATTACAAAGTTTGTGAAGAAAATCTACTGTCTCATCATGACCTTGTACTGCTGTAAATGGATGGATCTGGCTGGTTTTAAATTTATACTGGTCCCAGTCTGCCTTATCTACTTATTATCGTGGGACAGTTGGTGTTGGGGTATGTCCCAAACAGGATATTAAAATTGGAAAATGATCAACTGGTATATGGATCATCTAAACATTCCAATCAAATCTGTCCACTATATTAGGTGAGCAAATACTTAAGTCTATGGATGAAAAACTTCCATGGGATTTCGAAAAGTAAGTGCTAACTGTCTCCATCATTTAAAATGCAAAGATTATGATTGTCAATCATATGCTCAATTTTGTTACCATGTGAATCTGTTTCATTGCAAAAGGAATCCCATAATGGGCTGTGGGCGTTAAAATCTCCAACTATTAAAAAATCATCACGTATATTCGGTAATACTTGAGGTAGATTTTGTAAATCATAATTACATGAAGGTTGGTTGTAAATATTATACAAAAAATTAAAAGTAGAGTTGTTAATATGAAGTTTAATTCCAGATAGTTGGAATTCAGAACTATTAGTCAATATATTTTCGTAAGTAATTCGGTTATTGACGTAAATTGCTGTTCCTAATGTATTCATATCAGGAACTGAATGTGATGCTAATGTATAATTGCCTATTCTCGAGACATTTTCATTTGTATGTTTTGCAAGCATATTGCTATAGGTTCATATTGTTTTAATAATCTTTGAATTTCTCCTATTTGTAATCTTGTTTTTAAACCATTTACGTTCCACTGAATAATATAAGCGCGGAATGTTATTGTGGGGGAAGGCCTCTGTCAAGCAGAACATTACTTCCTCTTACTTTTTGTGGTTGCATACTCGTGTAAAGCTGCAGGTTTCTTAATATTTGACTTTATGTTAAGTCTCTTTGTAACTGCTCCTTGGGACTTTTGTTTTGTTTTATTTTTTTTCCAATAAATGTTCTATGCCTCTAGCACTCGATGAGCGAGTTTTAATAAGATGGTCTACACCACATGCAATCTTCGGAGTGTTTTTCAAGATTTTCCTGTTGGTTTTTAGTTTTGAATTTTGATGAAATTATTAATCATATTAGTGAGGCTGCTTGTTGATGGAAGTTTCATTGCATTCAACTGAACAATGAAACTTCATTACATCCAACATAATTTATCATGAGTGGATAAGGCATTTCTATTTTGAGTGATTGGTAGTGTATTGTTTGTTTTACTGAGACTGGGAGAGGAGTCTATTTCAACAGAGGCAGCTTGATGATGAATACTACTACTTGGTTGGGGTTGAGGATGAGTTAAGGATTTTCCTCTTTGTCCTATTATGGGTGATGGAGTTATATTAACCATGTTGTTATTTTCTAAGAAATCGTTAGTTTGTGAGGTGATTAATGTTTCAGCTTCTACTTCAATACTATCTATATTACTTTTTTTTTTAGAGGATGGGAGTCCTCTTTGTTGTCAAGTTTTTTGATTTCGGAGGGGTCCCATTTCCAGGGTCTCGCCTTTTTCCCCTTGCTCTCTGATCTGGTGGGAAATCATCAGCAATTTCTGCATTGGAAGGTGCTGTCTCTATACATGAAGTATTGGCATCATGATCATCTAAGGATGATAGAGCAGCCATATTTGTTTTTTATTGTGGTTTCAGGTATTAGATTCCTACTTTCTAAACAAGCTTCAGATATTTGGGGAACCTTATTTTTTAACATAATTTTATATGATGGATTTTCTGCTTGGTCAAGTATCCCTCTAACTTTTAACTCAGCTTAGCCTCTCTTGCTTGCCATTCCAGTTCTACTCATCAGAAGTTTTAATTTCTGTATTATACATATAGAATGGGCATTCTTTTGACTTTGCATGGTGAGCAAGTCCACAGTTAGCACATTTAATATTTGGGCAATTCCACTCAGTTCTATGGTCTTCTGAACCACACACTGCACATATTTCTTCATTTTGGCATTTCTTGAATGTGTGACCAAATTTACAACATTTTTTACATTGTAGTGGTTTCGGTACGTGAGGGCTACTTCTCTGTTTTGACCAAGTATTTTAATCTTTGCTGGTAAATTTTGGCCTGTGAACTTGATTTTTACTATTTTGATGGAACTTCTTGGTTTTTTTACTTGGAATTTGATATAACTCCAGATCGTGAATATTGTCATATCTTAATTTTAGTGATTCTAATATAATATGCTTTTCTGGTAATTCTTCCTCATTTTCAATTTGGGGTAGTACAACTGTACCTTGGATATAGTTGAGCATGTCATGGCTTTCCACCGTTACTTTTATCCCTTGAATTTCTTTAATGTTCTGAATATGCTTCTGACGGGCTTTTGTTGTGGCCTCAATCAGCCATTCATTAAATTTCAGTGCTCTGAAACTCATTTCTCTGGTAGGGAGTAAGCTTAATAATTTGTTCTCTAAAACATAGGAGGAAATTTTCCTCTCTGTTTTGAGAACAAGAAATCTGGACCAATTATCTGTGCCAAAAATGTGGTCAAAATGAACTAATGTTGGGTCGGGTTTGTACATTTTCTTTTTCTATTATTTCTTGTTAATGGCTCATATGGTGCCATCGTTGTTATGTTGGGCTTATTTTCTTGAGCGAATCCGGTAGCCAAGTCTAATTCCGCGCTGGGGTCATCAACATTAGGGCCTAATAATGTATACATGTACAAGAGAGATGTTTTCAGCCAGGTAGTCCTCCACCCACCATGGAGCCCAACAAGGGAGTGTGGAATGTCACATTAATGGGCCACCCTAGAGTTGACTTCCTGGTTATACACCTGATCCCAGCACTTAAGGCGTCGTCAGTCCGTCGAGATCCGACCCAGTACTAGGGACCAAGTTTGACATAAGACTTTCCCCTCGCTCGAACACGTCAGGTACTTGAATTTTACGGGTGGAGTGGCATGCCGTCCAACTACACCCTCCTCCAGGTTAAAAGAGCAGTCAATTCAATAGTCTAAAACCATGCCAGAGTCGTCAACGAAAGAAGAAGAAGGGAAAGGGGAAAATTTATAAGGAGGAGGAGTAAAGGAGTTAAAGGTCCCAATGTTCAGTTGGATCCACAGCAGAGAGTGTAGGCGTAAAAGGGCATACTCTCTCTGCAGTGGATCCCTAAGCCCCCCACCTCGTCAAGGAGTTGGGATCAGGGGGAGAGACCATGCCCAATCAGCATGGGTTCGTACCCTGACCGAATAGGAGTGTGTCAACACTAAGTTGATACCACACAAAGGTTCTTACACCATGTTTGTGGTAGGGACGATACCCCGACACCATGCACATCAAAGGTAGTAGAGCTAACCCTGCAAGCGGCAATGGATGAAAAGCCAATGCCTCAACTCAGGGAGACGGACCTGACCTCTCTGCTTTTCCCTGGAGACCTAGAGTGCTGGGTAGATGCCCCAGCTACTTTTACAGCAGGGAAGCTCAATCCGGACTGTGCTTCCACTCAGTTCAGTGAGCGCCTACCAAGGGTTCCGGAGGCTATGGTAAAGGCGGAATATGAGGCAAAGTGCAGCAGACCGAGTAGGTCCATCAACTCCAAGTCACTATGGCGGAGATGACATCTCTAGTCTACGCTGAAGAACCTCTGTTCAAAGTCCTGATGAAGTCATTACTGCAGACCCTTCAGTGTGAGTATATGACTTCGCAGTAGTCATAAGAAACTGTAGGAAAGTACGTCTTAGCCGATTCTTTCCATCAGGCATGAACCCGACAGGCTTATTAAGGCTCCAATCTGGGGAGCCTATCTATTCCCCGAAAGCATAGAAACAGTTCTCCGGGGAAGCATCCAGGGCAAATCAGAACCTGCGAGTCCACTGGGGTCTCATTTCCAAAAGGAAATTTGAACACGCCGGTGTACACCCCAGGGGCAGAAGGAGGCCTAGGAAGTTCCAATCCTCCCAGACCTCCCAGACTCAAGCAGTGGTACAGGCTGTTCCTGTAGCCCAGCTCAACCAACCTTCCACTTCAAAGGCCCAACCTCAGCAGCAATTTGTCTTGCAGAGCCAGCCATCTCAGCAGCCCCAGAGTTCGACCGCGTTCGTCTCATCCCCGGCCTTCAACGATTCCTTTGAATCCCAAGGAGCATTTCAAGGATACAACCGGTTTGCAAGGGGTAGCAGAGCCAGAGGGGCTTTCCGGCACAGAGCCGGCGGCATAGCCTCCGCTAGAGGCAGAGGTTTCCGGGGGAGCCGGGGAAGTAGGCCCTCCGCTAGCCAGTGAGAATTCCAGGGTAGGAGGAAGGCTGTACCTCTTCCTGGACCGTTGGAAATTCAGCACTTGGGCCCACAGCATAATATCGAAAGGCCTGGGGTGGAGTTGGATAAAATGGCCTCCTCCACCAACCAGCTTTTATCAAATCCAACGGCAGAACTAATAGACTATACCAAAGACCTTCTTCAAAAGAAGGTAATAAAAGAGGTCAGACATTTGAAATTTCAAGGACGCCTGTTCAGCGTTCCAAAGAAGGACTCGAACAAACGAAGAATAATTTTGGACTTGTCCCATCTGAATTCATACATTCAATGCGACAAGTTCCGCATGCTAACCGTCTCGCAGGTGCAGACCTTACTTCCCCGTGGGGCCATCACCACCTCTATAGATCTTACAGATGCTTACTATCATGTTCTGGTAGCAAGGCATTTTTCTCCCTTCCTAGGCTTCAAACTAGGAGGGCAGGCTTACGCCTTCAAGGTCATGCCATTCGGGCTCAATATAGCGCCCAGAATATTCACAAAGATAGCAGAGACAGTAGTACAAGAATTAAGAGTTCAAGGGATAATGTTACAGTGGACCCCCCTTATTCGCGTTCTCCAGATTCGCGGACTCACACATTCGCGGATTTCTCTGGCTGGGGAACGTTTCCCCGCATTATTCGCGGAAAATTCGCGCAATTCGTGGTATGTTTTGTTTTTTCTATGATAAATATCCACAAATATCTGGGTTTTTTATGAATTTCATCATAAAATGCACTTTTTGTGATAAAACTATTAAAAAAAACTAAGTATGAAAATTTTTAGTGGTTTTTCTTGAGTTTTAACTAACAAAATAGGCTGTTTTTAGCATTTTTATAGGGGTTCCAAACATTCGCGGGTTCTAACTATTCACAGTTTGGTACGCATCCCCCGCGAATACGACCACTGCAGTAGCCTACCTAGACGACTGGCTCATTTGGGCAACCAGCGACAAGGAATATCGCAGGGCAACAAACAAAGTAATAGAATTCCTAGAATACCTAGGATTCCAGATAAACAGCAAGAAGTCGCCTTATTCCGGCATAACGCTTTCAGTGGTTGGGAATACAATGGGACTGACCACACACAAGTTGTCGATCCCCGCCGGAGAAAACGCAAGGTAGATAGCGAAAGCTACAAGACGGTTTCTCAGGGACAAAGAGACATCCCAGAGGAACCAAGAAAGAGTCTTAGGCTCACTTCAGTGCACTTCAGTAACAGATATTCTATTAAAAGCCAAACTGAAGGATATCAACCGGGTTTGGCGGACCAGAGCAAACAAGAAATCCCGGGACAAAATTTCCCGGATTCCGCCGATATTGCGGAAGAGACTCCGGCCTTGGACAAAAGTCATGAACCTAGCAAAATCAGTACCGTTACAATTTCCTCCGCCGGCCTTAGTAGTCCACACGGACCCCTCACTAAGCGTTGGGGAGGCTACTCCCTGTACGAAAAGTTAAAAATTTCCCGGATTCCCGCCGATATTGCGGAAGAGACTCCGGCCTTGGACAAAGTCATGAACCTAGCAAAATCAGTACCGTTACAATTTCCTCCGCCGGCCTTAGTAGTCCACACGGACGCCTCACTAAGCGGTTGGGGAGGCTACTCCCTGTACGAAAAAGTTCAAGGATCATGGTCGATAGCATTCCGCCAGCTGCATATCAACGTACTAGAAGCCATGGCTATGTTTCTGACCCTAAAGAGACTATCTCCGGCAAAGAAAATCCATATCAGACTAGTTTTTAGACGGTGCAGTTATAGTTCATTGTATAAACAGAGGAGGTTCCAAGTTGAGTCACATAAATCATGTGATGGTAGCAGTTTTTCACTAGCAGCAAAGAACCATTGGCATCTGTCAGCCACTCACCTAGCAAGGCGTAAGGAATGTGGTCGCAGACGCACTGTCAAGGACAACTCGCTGGAATCAGAATGGTCCCTAGACGCAAGATCATTCAATTGGATCTGCCGACAGACTCCTGGCCTTCAAGTAGATCTGTTTGCCACAGAATCCAACCACAAGCTACAGTGTTATGTGGCTCCCAATTTGGGGACCCTCTAGCTCACGCCAGGGATCCCATGCCATAGACTGGAACAATTGGCGAAGGATTTACCTATTTCCACCCATAAACCTCTTTATGAAAGTTCTAAACAAACTCAGATCTTTCAAAGGACAGATTGCGCTGGTAGCTCCCAACTGGCCCAAGAGCAATTGGTTCCCACTTCTGGTGGAATTGGGACTCCGCCCCAGGCGGATTCCCAACACGAAGTTGACACAGGTAGTACAAACTTGGACTGTGTCAGCTTCCTCAGGAATTCAGAATGCCCTAACTTTATGGACTTCATGAAGTTTGCGGCACAGAAGGATGCCAATATTGAACCTCTAAATACTTTGTTCTTAGAATCAGACAAAAGAGAATCTATGCTTCGGCAGTATGATTCAGCAGTGAGGAAGCTAGCCACCTTTCTAAAAGACTCAAAGGTACAGACAATGACTAAGAATCTGGCAGTTTTATTCTTTAGGACTCTGTTTGAAAAAGGTCTAGCAGCTAGTACTATTACCACAACTAAATCTGCCTTGAAGAAAATATTTCAGTTTGGTTTTAATATTAATCTTACAGATTCGTATTTCTTGTCTATCCCGAGAGCTTGTGCCAGACTGAGGCCAGCAGACCACCTTCATACAGTCTCCTGGTTTCTAAATGATGTACTCAGACTAGCCTCAGACACTGATAATGAATCATGCTGTTATATAACCCTTCTCAGGAAAACATTATTCCTAGTAAGTATGGCCTCAGGGGCCAGAATATCTGAACTGTCAGCTCTAGAACCAAATCATATTGATTTCCTCCCATCCGGAGAAGTTCTAATCTCCCCAGATCAAAAATTCTTGGCAAAGAATGAGGACCCACTGAATAGGTGGTCTCCATGGAAGATTGTTCCCCTTCCACAAGATCTATCTCTATGCCCTGTAAACACGTTGAAATCCTACCTGAATAGAACTTCCAAAAAGTCTTCAGGCCCTTTATTTATTAGAGAGAATGGTGGAACTATTTCCCTGAAGGCGATTAGACAACAAATCCTTTATTTTATTAAACAACCCAATCCGGAATCAGTTCCACACGTTCAAGATATCAGGGCAGTGGCTACCTCAGTTAATTACTTTCATCACATGAACTTCGATGATCTTAAAAAATATACGGGCTGGGAATCACTGACAGTATTTAAACGCCACTATCTAAAGTCTTTAGAGACCCTTAAATACTCAGCAATGGCAGTAGGGAACGTCGCTTCCCCTGATACAGCCTAGTTATTATAGTAATGACTACTCATAATACTATCTCATGGGACGACACAGGTTAAGCTCAGAAAAGGGATTTTGACAAAGGAAAAATCTATTTCTGGGCGAGGACCTGTGTCGCCCAGTGAACCCACCACTCTCTCTTCCTCACCCTGAGCTGGCCAAAGCTTGGGTGCTAGTAGTAGCAGTAGCGGGCAGTAGATGGCGAGGGAAACAGAAAGAAGTCTATTGGCAGAGGACCTCTGGTAGTGGTTTTCACACGCCCCAGTTTCCATACCGACACCCTATAAGGGTGAGCGAGCCGGGTATAACCCTGGCATTCCACATAGCTTTTTTCTCTTTTATATTTAGCATTATTTATACCTTAGAAATGAGTGCTATAGGAGCATTTCACTGGGCAACACAGATCCTTGCCCAGAAATAGATTTTTCCTTTGTCCAAATCCCTTTTTGGCAATGTTGATATTTTCATTCTTTTCTTGCCTACTTGAAATTGTGTATATTTCTACATCATGAATATTGTTATATCTCAATTTAAAGGAGTCTACTAGTAGTTGTTTTGAATGAAGTTCTTGTTCGTTGTTGGGTAGGATGACTGTACCCTGTACATAATTCAATGTTTCATGGCTTGTAATTGTTACTTTTATATTATTTATTTCTGTTTTACTTAAAAAGGCAGTGGACTGCTTTTTGTTGGTTACTTGGATTAGCCATTCATTGTCTTTGATGTGTCTACATTCCATGTCCCTGTGTTGGAAATAGTATATTGAGTAATTTGTTTTCTAGTCACTGCTGAGATTTTCTTGTCAGTTTTGAGGACTAGAAATCTTGACCAGTTATCTGGTCCTAAAAGGTCATCAAAATCTACAAATGTGGGATTAAGTTGGTATTTTTTTTCTTTTTGTCCTTGTTTTACGTAGGTTGCTTGTCTATTAGGATTGTTATATTTTCCTGTGTTGATGGGAGGCTTACTTGTCTCTAATTCAGAATTATTGTTTATTATATATGGTTCCACTGTTATGATATTGGAGTTTATCAACTGATTTTGCTTGTTTCTTTTTTATTTTTTATGCACCCTAATTGGTGTTCTGGCTTTGTTATTTTACTTGGAACAGTTTGTTCCTTTGTAACATTTTCATTGCTTGAGGCTGTATCAAGGAGATTCGGGAGTGATGAACAACAGTCATCAACTGTGCCTGAGATTTTCCATCATAGGGCCCAAGTTCACTAATCATAAAAATATTTGAGAAAATATTTTTTTTGAAAAGGTGTCATTGGCCCTTCGCAAAGTTAAATCTTCCACCAATGGCTAAAGTGAGAAATGACTCCTAAATGTCTGCATCTGTACCCTACCCCATAAGGAGATGGCATAACATAATTAGTGTGGCCCAAGTGTAAGCAGAACCCACTTGCTAGGACTAAGAGTATTACAATAATACATACAATTATCCCCATCCTAATCACATTATGGGCAAACCAGACAGAATGCCAAGAGTTTCATTCCTAGAATCAGGCCCCCCTGCAATCTGTGGTCCAGCTCCACAGACTAGTTCCGCCTGAAAAACATGTCCGAACATTGTCAGGTAAATGATGGATCTACCACAGTTCTCACTGTTTAGCTTCAGATTTAACTCCACGTTAAGCCATGACATGTTTTCTTATTTATTTCATTTGATAAATTTTGACAAAATGGAAAAGTCACAAATATTAGCCCCAAAAATAAAATTATACTAATGTTAAACTGGGACTCTTGGGTTCGAACCTAGAAGAAATTCCCTGATGTTCGAGAGCCCCTCACCACCGAGGTGGTCCAAAATGAGGGGGAGGCAAACAGTAAATGGCCTGAGATATACCAGTGCCATCCACTACTTTACTCTTTACAATAGACACTAATGCACAATTTTGCATTGCAAGGTTTACCTGTTAGCTGACAGAATTACAGCACATGCCACTACAGGTATGATTCCCTAAACTCTTTGGACAGTAAGGGGACTCAGGAATAAATTAGATCTCAAAAACATTAGTTTTCTAAATTAACCAAAGAAAAAGACTTGAAACAACTTAAACATCATAGAAATACTAATAATTTTGCTTCTTCATCACATGTACATTTAATACATAACAAGAATATGACATTTTTATTAAAAAAAAAATTATACATACTTACCAAGTATTTACTACATAGCTATCATATTATTTATTTGCAGCAGTTTAGATTCAAATTTCATGGTAGCACAAGTCTATCCACATTAACGGATGAAAGCAAATTGGAATGTATACATCCAGTTGGAGGGACTACCAATGACTGGACCAGTAGTTAACTACCAAATCGCCTTGTTTAGACTTCAGCGGCCATGTCCAGGCTATGCCTTAAGCAATTCCTATTACAAAGGACCAAAGGTTTGTATATTGTGTAGAAAAAACTTGGAGACACCTTTTCAACAGTTGAGATAAATCCGAAAAATGCCAGCGGCGCTACTAGTTTACACAGGATCCAAACTATTCACACTAGGATCCCAAAAAAGTCCTTATGCCCACACTGGGATCCTGGACTTGTTCACACTGAGATCTGTAGGCATAGGGTAGTCTAGGCAAGCACAAAAATAAGAACACGCTTTTCTTTTTCATGGTTGTCTGTCAAAACCTGCAGACAACAGGTTCAACAGAGGGGTAACTATCCGGGAGCAAACCCCTATCATCCCCATAGACCGACAGTATGCCTCCTCCCAGGTTTAGGGGTGTCTGACAGGGCCTGGGTTAGGATATCCAATAGGGCCTGATAGCTACATCCTCCACTACACGCCTGTCAATACCTGGGACCATCAACAGGTTTGACTGAGGGGGTTACTACTTGTGTGTAAACCCCCCCTCCTCCCTTGGAGTTCCATCCAGTTTGCCTGGGTTCCATCCAGTTTGCCTCCTCCCAGGTGCTGGAGAGTCTAACAGGGACCTTCCATAGGGGAGAATTGAGGGACGAATAACCACCTCCTTCACTGCACATCACTTCACTATCATAGGGGATAACCAACACAAATTAGCAATGGTACACAAAGGAAGTAAGGAAGCCAGGCATAGGAGCAAGTGGATAAAAAAAAAAGAAGGGGCTAGTAGCAGAAAAGAAAAACAAAAGAAACTGTGCCGAATGTGATCTGGCACTCGCGCCGCCCATGTATCACAAGAAAACAAATCAATCTAGAGATGACACCTATTTAGCTTAATCTGTACTATTATGCTCAGCTCCACTGGGGCGCTTGACAGCCACTGGGAGCTGGCTTGGTAACGCCCATGGAAGCTGGTTAGCCCATAGGAGCCCAATACCAAATGGTAGCTGGCTTGGTAGCCCATGGCAGCTGGCAGCCCAGTGGAAGCTAGCTCGGTAACCCATGGAGCTGTCTCGGTAACTCATGGAGCTGGCTCAGTAGCCCCATGGGAGCTGGTAGCCCATATGGAGCTGGCAGCCCAATGGGAGCTCGCTAGGTACCCACTTGACACTCAGCACCAATGGAAACTTGGGTGCTATAACAGCATGCTCAGATAATTACATGATTACAAAGCATTACTTAATCTTTGAGTAAGCATATGACTAAAGACAGGATTAATCAGAAACAATTCTGTGCCAGGTGAGCTAGTACTGGCGCCAGACACATGATGTCATCTGGTTAGCTAGTAGCTATCTGTCATAGGCAATTTAAGCAACATTACACAAACAGTGTTCCCTTTGATTGGTTTAATGTACAGCCCTCCACAAGGATGCTTCACTGCCCGATGGACCCTTGTACTTTTTTAATATAAAGTGTTTTACTCTTCCTTTGTATGATCTTCATTTCAGATGGTATTTTATATTCTATTCTTGCTTTCCTGTGATCTCAGCAAGTGCTTCAACAGCCTATCATAGCTAAAATTCTCTCCTGCTACATTACATATTTACCCTTTCACTTACACAATTCTGGAAAGGAAAGAGTGATATTCAATTTCACTGCAGTAGTGAGCAGACTGCAAATTCGCTATTAAGCGAAAGGGGTGAAAAACTTAAAACCAGAACTTTATTATAATATTTAACGATAAATAATAATCATGCAAGAAGTTGCCTTGTGGAATTAAAAGTTTAACACCAAAATTGGTCCGGTAATGTATGCAATGTTTACATTATTACACTACTTGTCTATCAACACAGCAACATTTTGCATTGTTACGTTAAACAATCGTAAAGATGAGTTCATCTAAAGATCGTAAGATTGTTATGGAAATTATATTATTTAAATAATTAGGTTCATAACAAACGTAAATACTGGTTCGATAACCAATGTTTACATTATAGCACGTCCTCGGAAAAGGGTAGTTAAACAAGTCATAATTTTGCAGTACAAGTGAACTATTGATGAAGTACTCCAGTAATAAACAATGAAACAAGGAAAAAACTCATCCTGAGACTTTTGGCTGAAGCTACTCAACTTTCAGTTTGGATACCAAAATACGGTAAAATATCGGCAAAAAATTAACAACTGCTACCAACCCAGATGTTAACACCATTAGTCAAAGAAACGGAATGTGCATTGTCTGTCAAGTCATTCCTAACCTTCTCGCTAGGGGGCGAGACTGGTGTCACCAACAAAATATCGGTGTCGCTACAGTGAAATCTGAATCTAAACTGCTCCAAATAAATTAAATGACAGCTATGTAATTATATTTGGTAAGTTACTTTTATAAAAAAAAAAATGGGTTCCACAAGTAACATGAGGAATTGATAATCTGGACTAAGCCACTGATCATGGAGCACTGCAATACTACCAAGTTAGGAAGATCTTTACACTCTGCATCAATTGTACCTAATATCTGATAACCTCAGCTTAATGTCTGATAACCTCAACTCCAATTGTGAACAATTACTTTCTGGTATAAAAATGACAAATTCTTAATCAATTTGTATAGCTAACAAACCTTCGGTCTTAACAATAGGATTCTAAGGATTCTTTGCTCGATAAGACTGGGGTTGACAGTTGGGAACATGGGGCTTCCCTGGCCGGCAGACGTGTTTTTCATTCTCCTGGGAGAGACCTTATCTTTAGGAGTCAATCTCCTTCACGTAGCTCTCTTCAGCGACGTTCTTTGTCTCAGGACCGTGCTCAGTTGGCATCTTACAGATGTGTACTCAACTCGTCCACGCTCCTACGTACGTGATTTGTCCCATGAACACGTATGTGGTTCGCCTGGTGGGTGAGCGCGTGATTCTTCCTGTGATTGTGTACGTAGCTCGTCACTCGAGCATGTACGAGGTTCGAGCCAGTACCATGTACAAGTGTTGTTGCGTGGCGATGTTCCAGAACCCTCGGTCTCAGGATCTTCAGGTTTTAGGGCCTACACTCCAACCAATAAGGACCAGGATGCTAGGCTTCCTAAGGAAGCTTCTCCAATGACGTTATAGAAGGTTGAGGATATTGCCAAACCTTCTTCTTCACGTCGTCGGTCACCTTTGCTGGAGGACGGAGACAATCAAGATTTTATGTCCTCTTTCTTAGAGGTTGTTGATCTCATTTGTGAGTTCAACAATCATGAATGTAGGGCACAGGCTCAGTCTTCTATCACCCCTACGGGTATATAGGCCTTGCTTGGTGCCAGACAGGATTCTAGGACTTCTTTTGAGCTTCCCTTGTCGGGTTACGCTCACCATCTTGCAATGTGTGAACGCCTTGGTTTCAGACCGAGATGGCTCCTCGCTTTTCAATAGATCGTCAAAGTTTCTTCCTCCTCCTCCTCTCCTGCAGCATAGGAAGTACTACTCCACTAATGTACTTCAACTGATGTCCCGTCACCTTAACCCAGATGTGATCCGTCTTAAGCCTGGTCTGACCCTGGAGCAGGTTAGGTCGGAAGGTCCATCCTTTTCGTCACAAAAGGCCTTAGCCATGGAGACCAATGCGACTTCCATCTTCCAGACTGTCTCCTGACTGGACTTGGGGTCCACTGCGATAGCCAGGATTGCTTTGGATAGGACTGAGGGAGGTATAGTCAGTTCTTCCTCATTGACTAGTGATCAGTCTTAAGCCTGGTCTGACCCTGGAGCAGGTTAGGTTGGAAGGTCCATCCTTTTCATCACAAGAGGCCTTAGCTATGGAGACCACTGAGGCTTCCATCTTCCAGACTGTCTCCTGGCTGGACTTGGGGTCCACTGCGATAGCCAGGATTGCTTCGGATAGGACTGAGGGAGGTATAGTCAGTTCTTCCTCACTGACTAGGCTATTTCATATCTGGCCCCCAACCTTAGTGCAACCTTGTGGGCCAACCAGCTCCTGGACAGGAGACACAGCAACTGTCGAAGGTGGTGGGGTCAGTGGACTCTGAGTCTTTGTCATTTATCAGGATAGGGAGCCCAAAAAAATCCTTTGATTCTCAGTTTCTATACCCTAAGATTGAGTTGGAAGATATGATCGACTGGCGACGGGCAGATACTAAAGATAGGCTAGTCCATCAAGGGCACCACCTATATTGCATTTACAAGTGTAATTTCCTTTGGTTTATGTCAAGCTGAAATATGACAAACTTTACCAGTGCATAGAATCCATAATGTCAACATCATCTTAACATATACAGCATATTAAATAGAATAATACATAATAATTGCTATTGCCTTTCACTGCAGAGGAAAATTGGCAGCAAGCCATGGGATGTATGTGAAATATATTCATCTTCACTCAAACATGTCCATTACATTTGAATAGGTGTGCCATCCTGTATGTGAAGTTATTATTCATTCCATAAGATCTACCTCACCAAAGTAGAAATAAATATTTTTACTAGAACCTACCCTGACTCACATCCGTAGGTTTCCTTTTCAAGACAGTTGGTTTTTAGGCTTCTTACCATCCAGTTTTCAACACTTCCACTTCCCAAAATGAGGTAATTGTTGCTCTGTTAAAAAAAAAAAAAAAAAAACAAAAAAAAAAAAAAAAATTAACACAACATATGAACCCCATCTAGTAACTGTTTTACAGTAAATAACAAGAAATAATAAAACGTGCATTTCTATACTTGCTTTTGAACAAGGACAAGATCTTGTGATACGTATGTCCAATTGCACAATAGAATATTTTAGAGAATGGCCAAAAATGTTCTCTGTTTAGTCATTCTGTAACCTAAACTGTGATTTATTTAAAAAGAGGGCAAAAAAAATTATAAAGAAAGAGTAAAAGTGAACTGTAAAGTAAAAATATCACTAAGAACAAGATCACAAAAATACTACAAAGTAGCACCTGTTAAATTATTATTACGCCACCTGAATCAGAATATTAAACTTAACTAGGTAACTTGAGAATCGTACCAGAATTTGATTAAGATTCAAAGAATCGATCATGAGCCAAGTGCCGTAACACCAAAACGCTATTAACCGATGCCGCCATTAACCGGAGACTATAGTAGTAGTTAAACTCTTCGTACCTGTAATTCCCACTGTTTCCCATATGTATTACTAACTGTAAAATGAAAATGGGACTACTTGAATACTGTAAGAGAAAAAAAAATGGCTGTTTCCTGAATATAAAGGGAACTTGATTAGTTCTCACTTGTAGTTGTAAGCCATATATTTTCTAAGGGTAATGTTGGAAGAAGACTGAAATTACACTGTAGTATTAGTGTTTTAGGATGACAGTTTAAGATATAGTACTTGGTGTAGGACGACTGTTTAAGATATAAGCAAATTACCCTTAACATTATAGTCCTAACCTTCTGCCTTGTTATTTGACCTGGACTGGTCTTGCTTCTGCAGGTCAGAGGAGATATTACTTCCTCATATGGAAATTGCTGGTGAGACTTTATTTTAAGTAACCCTAATATCTCTAAATTTAGAAAATGATATTTTTACAATAAATAAGGTTTCACATATACTTACCAAACAAACTACAAAGCTGTAAGCTTTCTTACCTGGCAGTTGAAATTCAAATTTCCTGGCGGTGGCGACGCTGCCATCATACGTGTAGGTCAAGGGTGTCAAACTCAAATCCTTTCGAGGGTCAATTATGCACTTGGTTATGGTCTCCAGGGCCATCAAAGATTTGGTAATTACTTATTGCCAGCAATTATAATAAGAAATAAATTAATAAATTATTGTCATATGAATGAAAGGTAAAACTTATTATGTCTTGTTTTAACAGTTTAGTAACTTTAGTTAATTTTGCTCAGTTACTTTGCTCAGTTCTAACAGTTATAGTAGCTCAAGGTGAAAAATCTCTTGGCACCTCGTGGGCCACTTAAGACCATCCCGCGGGCCACATTGGCCCGCCGACCATGAGTTTGACACCCCTGGTGTAGGTGATATAGGTCCCACCCATTTTTGGGAATACTAGGTACTGCTGAGTTAACTATTGTCAATTCGTTGAGGAGCAACGTCCATCTGTGGGGAGGAGGGAGGGCTCTAATTATGTAATTGTTTGGTAAGTATATGTGAAATCTTATTTTAATTATAAACATATCATTTTCACATAAGTGGACTTACCAAACAACTACAAAGTTGGATCCCCATTACTACTCAGAAGGTGGGTATATGGATAGCTTGTGAAAAGACAACAATAATATGCTCACATTATATAATGTTTGGAGTATCTTACCTTGTGAGAGAGCAACTGCAGGTGAATACCGCCTCGTGTTGGCGCTCTCATCACCTGTAGGAGACATGGCACTAATGGCTAGGGTTGTCCCTACTAATGGTGGGATTTTGTAACCATGGAGGTTCACCGATGGTTAGCAAAAAATCTAAATTTTGCCCTTGCCCTGGGCAAAGACCATGCAATCCACAAAACCATCTCCTACGCTAAAAACAACCATCACCATAATCCTAACCATAAAAAACTGGAGAGTACTCGGGTACAAAGTACCCGTAGGCTTCCCAATGACTCAACAACCTTACAATACAAGACGAGGTGATAGTAGAGGGAAAGAGGTCACCCTATGCGTCCTCTCCCAACATCATGCCCGCTGCCGACAACAGTCCCAATCTATAACACTTTTCATACACAGTTTCTATCTCCTTCAAGTAATGTGATGAGAAAACCGATTTCGATCTCCAGAACGCCATTTGTAGTATGGAGGATAGATACATATTATGCCTAAATGCTAAGGAAGTCACCACTACACGAATTTCGTGCACCTTCACTTTCAGAATATGAAGAGTTTGATCTTGCATTTGAGCATGAGCTTCCAAAGTCAACTCCTCAAGATGAACAAAATCGCTTCTTCGAGAGAGGACAAGAGGGTCTCTCACTGAGCACCAGAGTTGATTAGAGTTTCTCTTAACATTTCTGTCCTAAGCAGGTATTGCCTAATGGCTCTGACAGGACTTTTTTTAACTATGTACCTCATCTTCTGCTCCCACTATGTCTGTTAAGCTTTTAAATACAAAAGAGAGAGCCAAGGATTTGATGGATCCTCATTCTTTGCAAGGAATTCTCTTATGTAGGAGCACACTCTAGGCGAAACCTACTTCTTTACTAATTGCCTGCATTTCACTTACTCTGCCCGCAGTAGCTAAAGCTACTATAAACAGTGTTTTCTTCGTTATATTTCTTAATGACGAAGCATTTAGAGGAGGCTTGAACTGAGGACTGGAAATCCATCTTAGCACAACATCCAATTTCTAGTCCCCTTCCCAAGGCTTAACTACTTTTGAGGAGTCAAAAGATTGAATAAGATTGCTAATATCTTGATTGTTCGAGATGTTGAGGCCTCTAAGTTTAAAGACTGACCCTATAGCCCTTAATAACAGGAAATCTGTATAAACAGGTCTTAGAAGAAGAGATGTGATGTTGTCTGCACCACAACCTAAAAACTCTCCACTTCAACTGGTAGACCTTGGCAGAAGAGCTTCTTCTACAACTTGCAATAGCTTCCGACGCTCTTCACTAAAAGCCTTTTGCTCCGACAAGACCCCTGATGGTCTGAATCCTGTCAGGGCCAGAGCGGACAATCCTTGGTGATACCGGTCAAAGTGGGGTTGTTTCAGCAGATATGGACCTTGGGGAAGGTGCCTGGGGAAGTCCACTAGGAGCTTGAGCAAGTCGTCGGAACCATTCTTTCCTGGGCAAGAATGGGGCAACTAGAGCCATCAACACATTCTGATAGTTCCTCGCTGGACGAGTGGTTTTCACGCTCGGCTGCCAATCCGATGGTCCAAAGTTTGATTCTCAGCTCGGCCAATGCGGAATCAGAGGAATTTATTTCTGGTGATAGAAATTCATTTCTCGATATAATGTAGTTCGGATCTCACAATAAGCTGTAGGTCCCATTGCTAGGTGGCCAATTGGTTCCTAGCCACGTAAAAATATCTAATCCTTCGGGCCAGCCCTAGGAGAGCTGTTAATCAGCTCAGCGGTCTGGTAAAACTAAGATATACTTACTTAACACATTCTGATGTGACTGAAGCTTGTTGATGATTTCTCTTATCCTGAAGGAGGGAAATACATATACGTCGAGTCCTGTCCAATCCAGCAGCATTGCATCTGTTCTCCACGCTAGCTGATCTGGCACCGGTGAACAGAAAATCAGGAGACAATTGTTCCTTGATGTGGCGAAGAGATCTATCGTTGGCTTCCCCAATACCTTCCATAGATCAGAAAAACTCTTGTTCAGAGTCCATTCAGTCGACAGGACATAATTACGAGTGGCTCAGTTCGTCTGCTAACACGTTCATTCTTCCTTGAACGAACCTTGGAAACCATGCTGTGGTGTTTTCAGCATAAATCGCTACCTTTCTTCCCGCTGCTAAAGAAGTGAATGCTTGTAAACCTAAAAGAATCGCCTTCAATTCTTTCACATTCAATTCTTGCTCTGTCCAAAAACCTGTGACTTTCTTGTCTCCGAGTAGAGCTCCCCATCCCTTGTCCAATGCATCTGTAGTGGGAGGATCCTTTGGGCGTCTCGCTGACTGCATCAAAAGGTCATTAGTCGACTTCTTTTCCAGGTACAACACCACCTACTGAATGGTCTCTTCTGGGAACAGGTGGGACTTACACAGGGGAGAGAATATCAATGCTGATTTCTGGTTTGTCGTAACTCTTCTGGACACAAAAGAGCACCACAGTTTCCTTTTTGAGTACTCCCAAAGTGAAGAGTGCGGCTAGCTCAACCGATCCATCTCTCACCGCTTTGTCCTGTGTTAAGCTAGTCCAATGAATACTCCTCTTCCAGGGACTGACACTCTATCTCCCTGGCTAAAGCTGAGATGATCCAATCTAGGAAGCTAAAAACTTCAATCACCTAGAACAAGTTCTGCATCAGGTGACCTAAGTCAGGTGTGGAGAACATTGCCTTCGCAGCTGAAAAACCTGCTCTTCTATTTGCATCCACTAGACTCGAGAAGTCCCCTTGAGCGAAGAGAAGGCAGGTACTCCCAAGGAAAGAACTCCCGTCGTGTAGAGACGATAGGTCTTATTCTGCAGTTTCGAAAGGGATATTCAAATGAGGCCTTACCTACTCCTGCTTCTTGAACAGCCACTTGTCTGACTCCTTGAATACTTTCTTGGCCGACTGAGAAAGAACTAGTTTCGGCAAGCCTGGAGATGCTGTCTTCCTGTCCTTCACAAACATAGAATGTGGTGACGAAGGTGATCCTAGCTTAAAATAGTCCGGATACATAACAAGTAAAAACTTCAACAAACTGAAGTAAGCCAAGGAAGATTTCGACTCCTGCTCTTGTGCTTCGTCCTCTGATAGAACTGACGACACACCATCTTCCTCTCTTCCAGGGGTAGTCACTTTCTTCAGGAACCCCGTAAGTTCCTGGAGCTGCTGCTTGAAGGGGCCAAACGGAGACTCTTCTCCCAAAGTGCTGGTCTTCGAATCCTCAGAAGTCGATGTCGAAGCAGTAGCTGCTGAGGAGGGGCTCTTAACTGATGAGCGGCTAGTAGGCGAAGTGTTACGAGCTGAAGGAGGCGAACAAGTCGAAACTCCTTTCGACACGCATGAGAGCATGAGTGCTGGTCAGGTCTCTAGCGCCTGTTGCCAGTTGGGAGCATATTTCCTGGAGATGACTGGCAATACTCCTGAAAATCCTGTGCAGGCACAAAACTACAGGATGGTTGGGGACTCCATTTCTCCTTTGACTTCTTTACTGGCGGAGTCGTACAGTCCGCAAAAGCACCATGCCTCTTTAAGGGGCGCAATACTGCATCGTTCCACAATTGTCGTCTCTTATCAGGCGACGGCGCATCCAAATCACACAAAAACTGCACTTCACTCACATTTATGCCTTTCCAGTGGCGTTTAATCGACACCCATGAGTCAACAGGATCGACGGTGTCGACGACTGCCCATGGGCAAACCCCCCAGTCTCCCTTCAACCTCCGGTATGCCTTCTCCCGGGTGCGGGGGAGCCAGACAGTGACCTTTGTCTTGGAGAAATGGGGGGGATGGACAGCCACCTCCTCAGACACACTGACACTTTGCACAACACTGGGCTTATCACTGACACTCGACTTTTCCACAAACATGCAAATAAATAAACCTAAATCCATTACAGATTTCACTAAAATCTCAAATTTCTTGTCCATTTTGGATTCTAAAATGGCAATGGTGTTAGGATCGGAAGCATGGGCTACCTGGACTGCAGTGATTGGCAATGGAAGTAGGAGGACTATCGATAGGGGAAATGTTGGATAAAAAAGGGGAGGAAAGAAAAGGCTTCCTCATCTCTAAAGGCAAAGGAGTTGTCTCAACATTAATCACACTACCAGCTCTAAGAGCTGCTTTCCTCTTCCTATCTTTCTCCATCTTATCTAAATGAAACTTAAAAGTCCTCCACCCCTGCTCATCTAAATCCTGGCACTCAACACAAGTTAAGTCTCCTTACACTTAATGTGCTTAGAGTGCAGATCGTAAAAAAGCTTAGCCATCCTAGTCTTGCAGCCATTGCTGCAAAACCTAACTGAAGACTAACTGAAGTCCGACATTCTAAGCTAAACTTGTCTACTTAAGGGGGCCGGCCGGCTAATGCCGTTTTTTAACGACAGGACTTTGACATTCATACCACTTAATAAGGTGACTTAGGACATCTCCAAACCGCATATGATTTTCGCCTCTGACCTTCGGTTTTGTGACGCCAGGGCAATTTATCCCGAAAATAACCATTTTTCAAATTCTATCTCCTCCCTTCATATTTAATATTAAGACCTGGGATTACTACCATATATAGACCTAATGTCGACCTCCAATCAATGGAGTTTTTTCTAAAAGTCATTTTTTTGCTAGATATGAATTTTTCAATATGGTAAAAAAATAAACCCTATAAATCACGAGAAAAAAATTTATAAAAAAAAGACGAAACAAAAATTGGAAAAAAGGGCTCTATTTGATTGTTCTATAATGTCTTTCTGAGTTATATAACAAATTCCAATGTTATAGCTTTAAAACTAAGTGAGGAGATAGACTTTGAAGGTCAATAAGTATAGTTTTGAGATACGGGCGTTCAAAGTTTTCCTTCGTATTTCTATAAAGACAATTTTAATAAATAATGATTATTATGAAAGGGATTTTGACGTAGGAAAAATCTATTTCCTTAAGTTCATTATTTCTAGGTAAAATTATCCTAAAATTACCAGAGAAAAAATAAAATCAAGAAAATGTCAGTAAAACTGACTCGCTCACTCTATAAAAGAAGTGTCGGTATGGAAATAGGGGCGAGTGGGATCACTACCAAGAGTCATTTACCATTTAGACCTTCCAACATAAAATCCCCACATGAGAGAGCTGATACTAAAGGGTGATTCGACCGCTACTACTACTACTACTGACGCCACGCGGAGAGCAGCGCCCCTAGCGGTCATCCTTAATCTATGAACATCTTGTCCTGCAGGGTGGGTAAAAAGAAAACAGGGTGTGGGTTTCATAGGGCGACACAAGCCAATCACCCAGAAATAGATTTTTCCTACGTCAAATCCCTTTTCTGGGCTCAGCTTGTGTCGGCCTATGAAATAGTACCAGAGAAACAGACAAGATGGAATAAAAGGACAAATGAAAACCCAAATAGTAAAGACTGATATAATATAATGAATCAAGACTCATTACAGTATAACTAACAAAAGTACTTAAACTAACTTATACTAAACAATGGTAGGGTAACCATACATATTAAACATAAAGTACTTAAAAATTAGCTTATACTAGACATGGTGATACATAATAGTGTAATGGTAAATAGAACAATATACAATGATTCACTAATTTAAATATTTACAAAATATACAAACTCATTGTGTTCTACCCTAGCATAAAAATAAGGGTAGAAACACTGAAGTACATTATATGTACACAATGTGGATGCCCTAGCAAAAAAATAAGGGGCATTCCACCAATACGATCCTAAGCGGCTAAGGCTTAGAGTATCACGAAGAGCATGGCAATAGGGTGAGGCTATGTTGGACGAGGTAGGTAGAAAGGAGACCTGGATCTATACTACAACTACTGTGCAGTATCAGGAGAAACAATGTTTCCCGCTGCTACTGCTGCCCTTAAAATTTTTTAAAAGATTCCAAGGACTTCAGGTAATGACGTTTAAAGACTGTCGGTGATTTCCATCCAGTATACTTTTTAAGATCCTCAAAATTCATATGTTGGAAATAATTAATTGAGGTGGCTACTCCTCTGATATCATGTGCTTTAGGAAATGATTCAGGGTTGGCTTGTTTAATGAAATAAAGGATCTGTTGTCTGATTCCTTTCACTGATAAAGTGCCACCTTTTTCTCTCGTAGAGGACCTGAGGATCTAGAGGATGTACGAGATAGAATGGCTCTTAAAGTTGATACTGGGCAAAGAGAATGATCTTGCGGAAGTGGATAACTTTCCAAGGGGCCCACCATGCAAGAGGATCCTCTTTTTAGTTTTTAGCTAAAAAACTGCGATCCGGGGAAAGTAGAACTTCTCCTGAGGGGAGAAATTCTACATGACCCGCATCTCTGGATAGAGCCGACAGTTCTGAAATTCTGGCTCCTGAAGCCAGGCTTAACAAAAATAACGTCTTCCTAAGTAGCATTATGAATGTGCAAGACGAGTTGTCAGTATCTGAGGCTAGTTTGAGGACATCATTCAAGAACCATGAAACTGAAGTAGGCCTTTGAGAAGGTCTAAGTCTAGCACAGGCTTTGGGAATAGATGTAAGTAAGATTCCGTTAAGTCTATTTGAAAACCCAACTGAAAGATTTTCTTCAAAGCCGATTTATTAGTAGTAATTGTGCTAGCTGCTAAACCTTTTTCAAATAAGGATCTGAAAAAGGATATAGCTAAGTTAACTGTCATGGTTGTAGTGTTTGATTCTTTCAGGAAGGATGCTAACTTTTTAACAGCTGAGTCATATTGTCTTATAGTTGACTCTTTTATCTGATTCCAGAAAGAGGATGTTTTGTGGATCAATGTTAGCATCTTTTTTAGCCGCAAACTTCATGAAGTCCATAAAGTTAGGGTCTGAAGAATTCCTGAGGAAGCGAACACAGTCCTCATTTGTACTGATTGCGACAGCTTGGGATTGGGAATCCGTTGAGGTCGGAGACCCAATTCCAGAAGCAGAGGATACCATTGCTTTTTGGCCAATCTGGAGCGATCAGAGCTACCAGTCCCTTGAAAGTTTCTTCAGCTTGCTCAGAACTTTCAAAAGAAGATTCACTGGAGGAAAAATGTAGATTTTTTTCTTTTCTTCCATTGATTCCAGTCCAACGACATGGGCGTCTGTGGCATAAGCCAGAGGGTCCAGGTTGGGGGCCACATAGCAAAGGGAGCTTGTGGTTCGCTTGTGAGGCGAAGAGATCTACCTGGAGACCTGGGACTCTCTGGCATATCCACTCGAATGACCTGCCGTCCAGGGACCATTCTGACTCCAGAGGGACTGACCGGGATAGTGCGTCCGCTATCACATTTCTTACCCCTGCCAAATGAGTGGCAGATAGATGCCATTTGTGCTTGTCTGCTAGAGCAAAGATGGCTATCATGACATGATTCACGTGTTTGGATTTGGACCCTCCTCTGTTGATGCAATGTACTACCACTGCACTGTCCAAACTAAGTCTTAGATGAGACTTCTTTGGGGGAAGGAGTCTCTTCAGAGTAAGAAATACTGCAATTGCCTCCAGAACGTTTATGTGGAGCTGGCGGAATTGAACGGACCAAGTCCCTCCTGGACTTGCTTGAATTGAGAATATCCCCCCCAACCGGACAGGGAGGCATCCGTGTGAATGGTTAACACCGGAAGGGGATATTGAAGGGGTACCAATTTGGCAAGATTCTTCACTTTTGTCCATGGACGGAGCTGATTGCGAAGGATCTGTGGAATTACTGACAACTTGTCCCGAGATTTGACGTTTGCTCTTGATCGCCAAACTCGATTTATATCTTTCAGTCTTGCTTTCAGGAGGATGTCTTGTCACTGAGGCAAACTGAAGGGAACCTAGGATTCTTTCCTGGTTTCTCCTTGACGCTTGTTTGCTTTTGAGAAATTGCCTCACAGACTTGGCTATTTCTTTCCTTTTGACCACTGGAATTGACAGATTGTGGGAGGATAAATCCCATTGGATTCCTAGCCACTGAAAACGAGACTCCGAGTGAGTCTGGATTT
>NC_087200.1:57165427-57198196 GCF_015104395.2 Macrobrachium nipponense
GAGAGCTAGAGGATCCAGAGCCAGACCTATGGAGTCCGGCTTTGACCCAGCATCCTTTTCAAGCCTGCTTATGCAGGAGATGGGTAACTTGATTCAAACAAAGTTCCAAGAAATCTCCTCGCAGCTCATTTCCAGCCTAGAGACATCAGGACAGTCCATTCAGTCCCTGACCCAGCTGCAAAACCAGGAGAGCTTGATGGCAGAACTCCTCCCATCCGGACACTCACAACAACCATTTGTGGTGCCGGATGCATCAAAACTCCCGCCATTTACCAATAACAACCCATGGCGGCTAGCAGTCCATGCCCCGTTTTCAGAGGGCACGTTGATGTGGGACCCGGCCAGTAGAAGACTTCGAGTTTTACCCGCCGGGTCTCCAATTCCCCTTCCCGGGCTACGTCCGACTAACGGAGGAGGCACTTGTAAGGGTAGATAAGGTCCCGAAGGAGACTGTAATCTACCCGAGAGACCATGTCCAATCAGCATGGGTTCGTACCCTGACCGAATAGGAGTGTGTCAACACTAAGTTGACACCACACAAAGGTTCTTACACCATGTTCGTGGTAGGGGACGATACCCCGACACCATGCACATCAAAGGTAGTAGAGCTAACCCTGCAAGCGGCAATGGATGAAAAGCCAATGCCTAAACTCAGGGAGACGGACCTGACCTCTCTGCTTTTCCCTGGAGACCTAAAGTGCTGGGTAGATGCCAGCAAGGAAGCTCAATCCGGACTGTGCTTCCACTCAGTTCAGTGAGCGCCTACCAAGGGTTCCGGAGGCTATGGTAAAGGCGGAATATGAGGCAAAGTGCAGCAGACTGAGTAAGTCCATCAACTCAGTCACTATGGCGGAGATGACATCTCTAGTCTACGCTGAAGAACCTCTGTTCAAAGTCCTGATGAAGTCATTACTGCAGACCCTTCAGTGTGACGTATATGACTTCGCAGAAGTCAGAAGAAACTGTAGGAAGCACGTCTTAGCCGATGCTTCCATCAGGCATGAACCCGACAGGCTTATTAAGGCTCCAATCTGGGGAGCCTATCTATTCCCCGAAAGCATAGTAAACAGTATTCTCGGGGAAGCATCCAGGGCAAATCAGAACCTGCGAGTCCACTGGGGTCTCATTTCCAAAAGGAAATTTGAACACGCCGGTGTACACCCCAGGGGCATAAGGAGGCCTAGGAAGTTCCAATCCTCCCAGACCTACCAGACTCAAGCAGTGGTACAGGCTGTTCCTGTAGCCCAGCTCAACCAACCTTCCACTTCAAAGGCCCAACCTCAGCAGCAATTTGTCTTGCAGAGCCAGCCATCTCAGCAGCCCCAGAGTTCGACCACGTTCGTCTCATCCCCGGCCTTCAACGATTCCTTTGAATCCCAAGGAGCGTTTCAAGGATACAACCGGTTTGCAAGGGGTAGCAGAGCCAGAGGGGCTTTCCGGCACAGAGCCGGCGGCATAGCCTCCGCTAGAGGCAGAGGTTTCCTTTCCGGGGAGACCGGGGAAGTAGTAGGCCTCCTGCTAGCCAGTGAGAATTCCAGGTAGGAGGAAGGCTGTACCTCTTCCTGGACCGTTGGAAATTCAGCACTTGGGCCCACAGCATAATATCGAAAGGCCTGGGGTGGAGTTGAATAAAAGGGCCTCCTCCACCAACCACCTTTTATCAAAATCCAACGGCAGAACAAATAGACTATACCAAAGACCTTCTTCAAAAGAAGGTAATAAAAGAGGTCAGACATTTGAAATTTCAAGGACGCCTGTTCAGCGTTCCAAAGAAGGACTCGAACAAACGAAGAATAATTTTACAGATGCTTACTATCATGTTCCGGTAGCAAGGCATTTTTCTCCCTTCCTAGGCTTCAAACTAGGAGGGCAGGCTTACGCCTTCAAGGTCATGCCATTCGGGCTCAATATAGCGGCCAGAATATTCACAAAGATAGCAGAGACAGTAGTACAAGAATTAAGAGTTCAAGGGATAATGTTACAGTGGGCCCCCCTTATTCGCGTTCTCCAGATTCGCGGATTTCTCTGGGGAACGTTTCCCCGCATTAATTCGCAGAAAATTCGCGCATTCACGGTATTTTTCTATGATAAATATCCACAAATTCCTGGGGTTTTTTTTATGAATTTCATCATAAAATGCACTTTTTGTGATAAAACTATTAAAAAACTAAGTATGAAAATTTTTAGTGGGTTTTTCTTGAGTTTTAACTAACAAAATAGGCTGTTTTTAGCATTTTTATAGGGGTTCCAAACATTCGCGGGTTCTAACTATTCACGGGGGGGTTTGGTACGCATCCCCCGCGAATACGGGGGACCACTGCAGTAGCCTACCTAGACAACTGGCTCATTTGGGCAACCAGCGACAAGGAATATCGCAGGGCAACAAACAAAGTAATAGAATTCCTAGAATACCTAGGATTCCAGATAAACAGCAAGAAGTCCCGCCTTATTCCGGCATAACGCTTTCAGTGGTTGGGAATACAATGGGACCTGACCACACACAAGTTGTCGATCCCGCCGGAGAAACGCAAGGAGATAGCGAAAGCTACAAGAGGGTTTCTCAGGGACAAAAAGACATCCCAGAGGAACCAAGAAAGAGTCTTAGGCTCACTTCAGTGCACTTCAGTAACAGATATTCTATTAAAAGCCAAACTGAAGGATATCAACCGGGTTTGGCGGACCAGAGCAAACAAGAAATCCCAGGACAAAATTTCCCGGATTCCGCCGATATTGCGGAAGAGACTCCGGCCTTGAACAAAAGTCATGAACCTAGCAAAATCAGTACCGTTACAATTTCCTTCGCCGGCCTTAGTAGTCCACACGGACGCCTCACTAAGCGGTTGGGGAGGCTACTCCCTGTACGAAAAAGTTCAAGGATCATGGTCGATAGCATTCCGCCAGCTGCATATCAACGTACTAGAAGCCATGGCTATGTTTCTGACCCTAAAGAGACTATCTCCGGCAAAGAAAATCCATATCAGACTAGTTTTAGACGGTGCAGTTATAGTTCATTGTATAAACAGAGGAGGTTCCAAGTTGAGTCACATAAATCATGTGATGGTAGCAGTTTTTTCACTAGCAGCAAAGAACCATTGGCATCTGTCAGCCACTCACCTAGCAGGCGTAAGGAATGTGGTCGCAGACGCACTGTCAAGGACAACTCCGCTGGAATCAGAATGGTCGCTAGTCGCAAGATCATTCAATTGGATCTGCCGACAGACTCCTGGCCTTCAAGTAGATCTGTTTGCCACAGAATCCAACCACAAGCTACAGTGTTATGTGGCTCCCAATTTGGACCCTCTAGCTCACGCCACGGATCCCATGTCCATAGACTGGAACAATTGGCGGAGGATTTACCTATTTCCACCCATAAACCTCTTTATGAAAGTTCTAAACAAACTCAGATCTTTCAAAGGACAGATTGCACTGGTAGCTCCCAACTGGCCCAAGAGCAATTGGTTCCCACTTCTGGTGGAATTGGGACTCCGCCCCAGGCGGATTCCCAACACGAAGTTGACACAGGTAGTACAAACTTGGACTGTGTCAGCTTCCTCAGGAATTCAGAATGCCCTAACTTTATGGACTTCATGAAGTTTGCGGCACAGAAGGATGCCAATATTGAACCTCTAAATACTTTGTTCTTAGAATCAGACAAAAGAGAATCTATGCTTCGGCAGTATGATTCAGCAGTGAGAAAGCTAGCCACCTTTCTAAAAGACTCAAAGGTACAGACAATGACTAAGAATCTGGCAGTTTTATTCTTTAGGACTCTGTTTGAAAAAGGTCTAGCAGCTAGTACTATTACCACAACTAAATCTGCCTTGAAGAAAATATTTCAGTTTGGTTTTAATATTAATCTTACAGATTCGTATTTCTTGTCTATCCCGAGAGCTTGTGCCAGACTGAGGCCAGCAGACCACCTTCATACAGTCTCCTGGTTTCTAAATGATGTACTCAGACTAGCCTCAGACACTGATAATGAATCATGCTGTTATATAACCCTTCTCAGGAAAACATTATTCCTAGTAAGTATGGCCTCAGGGGCCAGAATATCTGAACTGTCAGCTCTAGAACCAAATCATATTGATTTCCTCCCATCCGGAGAAGTTCTAATCTCCCCAGATCAAAAATTCTTGGCAAAGAATGAGGACCCACTGAATAGGTGGTCTCCGTGGAAGATTGTTCCCTTCCACAAGATCTATCTTTATGCCCTGTAAACACGTTGAAATCCTACCTGAATAGAACTTCCAAAAAGTCTTCAGGCCCTTTATTTATTAGAGAGAATGGTGGAACTATTTCCCTGAAGGCGATTAGACAACAAATCCTTTATTTTATTAAACAAGCCAATCTGGAATCAGTTCCACAAGTTCAAGATATCAGGGCAGTGGCTACCTCAGTTAATTACTTTCATCACATGAACTTCAATGATCTTAAAAAATATACGGGCTGGGAATCACTGACAGTATTTAAACGCCACTACCTAAAGTCTTTAGAGACCCTTAAATACTCAGCAGTGGCAGTAGGGAACGTCGCTTCCCCTGATACAGCCTAGTTATTATAGTAATGACTACTCTTAATAGATTGTAACTACCTTTTAGTACTTTCTCTCCTACCTGCCTCGCTTGTAATCCCTACCCTTTACCTTGGCTTTCATCTGGATTGCACATTAACCCACTCCTGTATTGTACATATTTAAGCAATATTATATTGTATATAACTATTTTGTATTACCTGGTGTTGGTATTACCTTGGTCTTACCAGAGGTTTTTTATATATATACCTCTTGTATATGATGTAAGTTAAGGATCTTTAGAGATAAGGAACTTTATTAAAATGCATCATAATCAATTAAAAGATTTTATTTTCCTTCCAGTAGCTTTGTTTACACTGTATTGCCAAGCTTGTGAGGCCAATTCTCTGTTACTATCTCATGGGACGACACAGGTTAAGCTCAGAAAAGGGATTTTGACAAAGGAAAAATCTATTTCTGGGCGAGGACCTGTGTCGCCCAGTGAACCCACCACTCTCTCTTCCTCACCCTGAGCTGGCCAAAGCTTGGGTGCTAGTAGTAGCAGTAGCGGGCAGTAGATGGCGAGGGAAACAGAAAGAAGTCTATTGGCAGAGGACCTCTGGTAGTGGTTTTCACACGCCCCAGTTTCCATACCGACACCCTATAAGGGTGAGCGAGCCGGGTATAACCCTGGCATTCCACATAGCTTTTTTCTCTTTTATATTTAGAATTATTTATACCTTAGAAATGAGTGCTATAGGAGCATTTCACTGGGCAACACAGGTCCTCGCCCAGAAATAGATTTTTCCTTTGTCCAAATCCCTTTTTGGCAATGTTGATATTTTCATTCTTTTCTTGCCTACTTGAAATTGAGTATATTTCTACATCATGAATATTGTTATATCTCAATTTAAAGGAGTCTACTAGTAGTTGTTTTGAATGAAGTTCTTGTTCGTTGTTGGGTAGGATGACTGTACCCTGTACATAATTCAATGTTTCATGGCTTGTAATTGTTACTTTTATATTATTTATTTCTGTTTTACTTAAAAAGGCAGTGGACTGCTTTTTGTTGGTTACTTGGATTAGCCATTCATTGTCTTTGATGTGTCTACATTCCATGTCCCTGTGTTGGAAATAGTATATTGAGTAATTTGTTTTCTAGTCACTGCTGAGATTTTCTTGTCAGTTTTGAGGACTAGAAATCTTGACCAGTTATCTGGTCCTAAAAGGTCATCAAAATCTACAAATGTGGGATTAAGTTGGTATTTTTTTTTCTTTTTGGTCCTTGTTTTACGTACGTTGCTTGTATATTAGGATTGTTATATTTTCCTGTGTTGATGGGAGGCTTACTTGTCTCTAATTCAGAATTATTGTTTATTATATATGGTTCCACTGTTATGATATTGGAGTTTATCAACTGATTTTGCTTGTTTCTTTTTTATTTTTTATGCACCCTAATTGGTGTTCTGGCTTTGTTATTTTACTTGGAACAGTTTGTTCCTTTGTAACATTTTCATTGCTTGAGGCTGTATCAAGGAGATTCGGGAGTGATGAACAACAGTCATCAACTGTGCCTGAGATTTTCCATCATAGGGCCCAAGGGTACTCAAACCATCAAGTTCACTAATCATAAAAATATTTGAGAAAATTTATTTTTTTGAAAATGTGTCATTGGCCCTTCGCAAAGTTAAATCTTCCACCAATGGCTAAAGTGAGAAATGACTCCCAAATGTCTGCATCTGTACCCTAGCCCATAAGGAGATGGCATAACATAATTAGTGTGGCCCAAGTGTAAGCAGAACCCACTTGCTAGGACTAAGAGTATTACAATAATACATACAATTATCCCCATCCTAATCACATTATGGGCAAACCAGACAGAATGCCAAGAGTTTCATTCCTAGAATCAGGCCCCCCTGCAATCTGTGGTCCAGCTCCACAGACTAGTTCCGCCTGAAAAACATGTCCGAACATTGTCAGGTAAATGATGGATCTACCACAGTTCTCACTGTTTAGCTTCAGATTTAACTCCACGTTAAGCCATGACATGTTTTCTTATTTATTTCATTTGATAAATTTTGACAAAAATGGAAAAGTCCACAAATATTAGCCCAAAAATATATACTAATGTTAAATGGGACTCTTGGGTTCGAACCTAGGAAAAAATTCCTGAGGTTTGAGAGCCCCCTCACCACTGAGGTGATCCCAAAATGAGGGGGAGGCAAACAGTAAATGGCCTGAGATACTACCAGTGCCATCCACTACTTTACTCTTTACAATAGACACTAATGCACAATTTTGCATTGCAAGGTTTACCTGTTAGCTGACAGAATTACAGCACATGCCACTACAGGTATGATTCCCTAAACTCTTTGGACATTAGTGTTTTCTAAATTAACCCTCTTACGCCGGAGCGGTAAATAAAAAATTGTCTCCCGTGTGCCGGAGGGGTTTCGGAGTAAGCGCGGAAGCAGAAAAAATATTTTTTTCAAAAAATCACAGCGCGCTTAGTTTTCAAGATTAAGAGTTCATTTTTGGCTCCTTTTTTTGTCATTGCCTGAAGTTTAGTATGCAACCATCAGAAATGAAAAAAATTATCATTATCATATATAAATAATGTGATATATGATAGCGCAAAAACGAAATTTCATATATAATTGTATTCAAATCGCGCTGTGCGCAAAACGGTTAAAGGTAACAAGTTAATTTTTTTTGTTGTAATGTACACTAAATTGCAATCATTTTGGTATATAACACATTGTAAAAAACACAGAGAAAATATTATCACAAAATAATGCATGAATTCGTAACGTGCGGACGTAAACAAATATTTTTTTCAAAAATTCACCATAAATCTAAATATTGTCCTAGAGACTTCCAATTTCCTTCAAAATGAAGACAAATGATTGAATATTACTATACTGTAAGAGTATTAGCTTACAATTGCAGTTTTCGACCATATCTGATGAGTTAAAGTTGACCAAAAGTCGAATTTTTTTATATATATATTTTTTTATATGCAATTATTTCGGGAAAATAGAAAAGCTACAACCTTCAAATATTTTTTTGTTTTTATTCTACATGAAATTGCGACATTTTATTCATATGAAAACTCTATGAAATGCCTAATATGAAACAGAGCAAATATTCCGAGAATGGGACGTACATATTTCGGAGATTTGTGGCGGAGAATCCACGCGCAGAGGGAAGGAAAGATTTTTTTTTAAATTCACCATAAATCTAAATATTATGCTAGAGACTTCAAATTTGTTTCAAGATGAAGATAAATGACTGAATATTACTAGACTGTAAGAGTTTTAGCTTACAATTGCGTTTTTCGACCATTTCGGTAGAGTCAAATTTGACCGAACGTGGTTTTTTTCTATTTATCGTGATTTATATGCAAATATTTCAAAAATGAGAAAAGCTACAACCTTCAATTATTTTTTGTTGTATTCTATATGAAATTGCGCACATTTTCATATATAAAACTTTATGTAAAGGCTAATTTAAAATGGTGCAAACATTACCACAATTGCACAAAATAATTTATCGGAAGAGTTACCGCGCGGACGTAAGGAAAAAGTTTTTTCATAAATTCACCATAAATCGAAATATTGTGCTAGAGACTTCCAATTTGTTGCAAAATGAAGGTAAATGCTTGAATATTACTAGAATTTAAGCGTTTTAGCTTACAATTGCATTTTTCGACCATTTCGGTAGTCAAAGCTGACCGAAGGTTGAAATTTTGGCAATTATCGTTATTTATATGAAAATATCTCAAAACTGATAAAAGCTACAACCATGGGTTGTTTTTAGTTGTATTGTGCATGAAATTGCGCACATTTCCATATATAAAACTTTATGTAACGGCTAATTTTAAAATGGTGCAAACATTACCACAACATCGCATGTTGATTTTTTTCGGAAGTTACCGCGCGGACGTAAGGAAAAAGTTTTTTCATAAATTCACCATAAATCGAAATATTGTGCTAGAGACTTCCAATTAGTTGCAAAATTAAGGTAAATGATTGAATATTACTAGAATATAAGAGTTTTGGCATACAATTGCGTTTTTCGACCATTTCGGTAGAGTCAGTGTTGACAGAAGGTTGAAATTTTGGCAATTATCGTTATTTATAGGAAAATATCTCAAAATGATAAAAGCTACAATCATGAGTATTTTATTGTAGTATTCTACATAAAAATGCGCACGTTTTCATATATAATACTTCGTGTAACGGCTAATTTACAATGGTACAAAAATTATGTCAAAGTGACGAAATAATTTCCGAGATGTGTCACAGATACTTTTTAGTGCAGCAAGAAAGAAATTCGCGCTTGCGCACCTGCGTAACGATTGTAAACAAAACAACACCTTGATCCGTGAACTCCCAGCATCCCCCAAGGCGCGTGATTCAAAAGTTTTAGGCTGGTAGGCCTATAAGTATTTTTCCGCAAATTTAAAAAAAAACTTTTGTAAGTCGACGTAAAATACGTCCAGTCGGCACACGGGAGACAAAAAATGTTGACGTAAAATACGTCCAGTCGGCGTAAGAGGGTTAACCAAGGAAAAAGACTTGAAACAACTCAAACATCATAGAAATACTAATAATTTTGCTTCTTCATCACATGTACTTTTAATACATAACAAGAATATGACATTTTTATAAAAAAAAAAAAAAAAATTATACATACTTACCAAGTATTTACTACATAGCTATCATTTCATTTATTTGCAGCAGTTTAGATTCAAATTTCATGGTAGTGAAACTGATATTGTGTAGGTGACACCACTCTTGCACATTCTCTTTATGCTTATGTCCATCAGAGGGGAGGAGGGAGGGCTCTGAGCATGTAATTACTTGGTAAGTATGTCTAAAATTTTATTTTATTATTATAAAAATGTCATTTTTAAACAAGTAATCTACCAAGTAATTACATAGCTGATTCCCACATTGACAAGAGGTGGTATAGATGAACACACTATTCTAAAGCATTAACTCATGTAATGAATTAGAAACAGAAAAGCTGCTAGCATTGAAACAATGCTTGTCATTCATTGTTAATCAAGAGATCTTGTAGCAGAAACTGGCAGTGGGTACAGGAAGGTTGCCAGGAGAGAGGTAAGCTACCATATTTGTGGTGGGAGGCATATTATTCCCCACCACAGATTTAGTCTTCCTAACATATTTCCTCCTCCCAGCAAACTTCCCCCACTGCAACATGGACCAAAGAGAACACTCCGCATACTTATCATCCAAATTACACTCCCACTCTCGGCAAGATGAGCAGAGGGCATGAGTATCTACAGTGTTCCCCCTGTATTCGCGGACTCACACATTCGCGGATTTTTCTTTGGAACCTATCTAGAAATTATTCGCGGACGGACTCGCCCATTCGCGGAATTTTCCGACGAAAATAATCACTAATTAGTGTATTTTGATGTTTATTTTCATGACTAAATACATTTTTATGATACAAAAATGATTTACTAATTTTCAAATATTAATTTTGATTAATACTGTATTAGTAAGTTTAATAAGTTTAAATATCACATAATAAAAAAATAATTCTCTCTCTCTCTCTCTCTCTCTCTCTCTCTCTCTCTCTCTCTCTCTCTCTCTCTCTCTACTACAAAATGTTTTTTTTTGTATGATAAATAAATGATTTACTATTTTCAAATATTAATATTAATTTATACAGCAATAATATCAATTCATTAAAGAAAATACCATAGTGAATTAGTAAGATTTTAGCTTATAAATTTAAAAAATTATGGAAGAATGAAGGAAATCCCAGTCAGATTCTTTCTCTAACTCCAGGTACTAAAACTCAGATATACGTATCAAGTTAAGTGACCGGAGGGGGAAGGAGCTGATTTGTTGCTGCCATCAACTGCTCATGAAATTTCCACCCTCTCTCTCTCTCTCTCTCTCTCTCTCTCTCTCTCTCTCTCTCTCTCTCTCTCTCTCTCTCTCTCTCTCTCTAACTTTTATGAGATGAGAGATTTTTATGGTACATATATGCGTAATATGTTTATTAATATTTTCAAATAATAATAATAATAATAATAATAATAACTGTAATTACAAAAATCATATGTGAAAGTATTTTACAAATACGTACTACGATAATCTCTCTCTCTCTCTCTCTTTAAGCGATGTATGTTTTTTGGATGATGATTTACTAATTTTCAAATATCAATATTAATGTAAACAGCAATAATATAAATTCATTAAAGAAAATACTAAAGTGAATTAGCAAGATTTTAGTTTATAAATAAAAAGAATTACGTAAGAATGAAAGAAAATGCACTTTACCCCGCGTCTTTCTCTTGGAATTCCAGTAGTAAGCCGAGTTGGCTGGGGTCCAACAACTGTGTTGCCATATCTCAGGATAATGTAAACTCTCTCTCTCTCTCTCTCTTTTACTGAGATGAGAGAATTTCTATGGTACATGTGTATGTTTATTAATATTTATTTTTGCATAATAATAATAATAGTAATATAACTATATTCAAAATTCATATGTGATAGTATTTTAAAGTAGTACAATAATCTATCCACTTCACTCTTTTAAATAAGGACAACCCCCCCCCCCCCTCTCTCTCTCTCTCTCTCTCCACACAAGATACTAGCATGCGCTCGTGGTAACTCTCGCCCTCTGTTTGGGCTGGAAGTGTATGTATAAGTACTATATCTTTAAGGACATTACTACATTTTATGGTAAAATAATAATATACAGTACTAGTTTACAAATAATATTAGTTTAATGAGATTAAACAGTAACGAAACAATAATCTCTCTCTCTCTCTCTCTCTCTCTCTCTCTCTCTCTCTCTCTCTCTCTCTCTCTCTCTCTCCACACAAGATACTAGCATGCGCTCGGGTAACTCTCGCCCTCTGTTTGGGCTGGAAGTGTATGATAAGTACTATATCTTTAAGGACATTACTACATTTATGGTAAAATAATAATATACAGTACTAGTTTACAAATAATATTACGTTTAATGAGATTAAACAGTAACAGAAACAATAACATTCTCTCTCTCTCTCTCTCTCTCTCTCTCTCTCTCTCTCTCTCTCTCTCTCTCTCTCTCTCTCTCTCTGCTATTGGCTGTTTATATATTTCTAATGGTAAAATGTTTAAGATTACTTTAAAATGATATTAATAATACCAATTCAATGGTATATTTGATGTAGGATAATACTTTAAGTAGACATTTGGTATTTGTGATTTCACTTCCCTTGTAAAAAGAAAATGGATGTCTCAAATAGTAACAGTATGAAAGAAAACGTGTATGACTGAATACTTATGGGGGGACTGAATTATTTTCACATGCGTAACTAAGTCATTCAGTACGTACATAGTATGTATTTATGTATAAACATAAAATGTAAGATTTACTTTAAAATGGTATTAATAATATTTCAAAGATTAATATGAACCATAATAGGATATTTTATGCATATTTGATGAAGGATGGTCTTTAAGGGATACTTTGGTGTTTGCATGTTCAAGATAGTTTATGAGCATTTTTAGAGGGGGGTTCCAAACATTCGCGGATTCTAACTATTCGCGGGGGGGTCTGGTACGCATCCCCCGCGAATACGGGGGGACCACTGTACATCTAGGGAAGCACAGATCTTACAGCACTTCTTCCCTTCCATCCTGGGGCAATGCCAGCTGGGGCGCAGAAGTTAACAGCAGTTGTAAATCATGGGTTTGTTGCATTATGTCAATAAACAAACACGCTATCACAACAACAATACACAAAAAGAACGAGGAAAAATCTCACCGAAATTGAAAAGAAATCAGCAAAAACAGTTGGGCAGAGAATGGTGTAGCACAAGTCTATCCACATTACCGGATGAAAGCAAATTGGAATGTATACATCCAGTTGGAGGGACTACCAATGACTGGACCAGTAGTTAACTACCAAATCGCCTTGTTTAGACTTCAGCGGCCATGTCCAGGCTATGCCTTAAGCAATTCCTATTACAAAGGACCAAAGGTTTGTATATTGTGTAGAAAAAACTTGGAGACACCTTTTCAACAGTTGAGATAAATCCGAAAAATGCCAGCGGCGCTACTAGTTTACACAGGATCCAAACTATTCACACTAGGATCCCAAAAAAGTCCTTATGCCCACACTGGGATCCTGGACTTGTTCACACTGAGATCTGTAATATAGGTAGTCTAGGCAAGCACAAAATAAGAACACCTTTTCAATGGTTGTCTGTCAAAACCTGCAGACAACCGGTTCAACAGAGGGGTAACTATCCGGGAGCAAACCCCTATCATCCCCATTGACCGACAGTATGCCTCCTTCCAGGTTTAGGGGTGTCTGACAGGGCCTGGGTTAGGATATCCAATAGGGCCTGATAGCTACATCCTCCACTACACGCCTGTCAATACCTGGGACCATCAACCGGTTTGACTGAGGGGGTTACTACTTGTGTGTAAACCCCCCCTCCTCCCTTGGAGTTCCATCCAGTTTGCCTCCTCCCAGGTGCTGGAGAGTCTAACAGGGACCTTCCATAGGGGAGAATTGAGGGACGAATAACCACCTCCTTCACTGCACATCACTTCACTATCATAGGGGATAACCAAACACAAATTAGCAATGGTACACAAAGGAAGTAAGGAAGCAAGGCACAGGAGCAAGTGGATAAAAAGAAGGGGCTAGTAGCAGAAAAGAAAAACAAAAGAAACTGGTGCCGAATGTTATCTGGCACTTGCCGCCCATGTATCACAAGAAAACAAATCAATCTAGAGATGACACCTATTTAGCTTAATCTGTACTATTAGTGCTCAGCTCCCACTGGGCGCTTGACAGCCACTGGGAGCTGGCTTGGTAACCCATGGAAGCTGGTAGCCCATAGGAGCCAATACCAAATGGGAGCTGGCTTGGTAGCCCATGGCAGCTGGCAGCCCAGTGGAAGCTAGCTCGGTAACCCATGGGAGCTGTCTCGGTAACTCATGGGAGCTGGCTCAGTAGCCCATGGGAGCTGGTAGCCCATAGGAGCTGGCAGCCCAATGGGAGCTCGCTAGGTACCCACTTGACGCTCAGCACCAATGGAAACTTGGGTGCTATAACAGCATGCTCAGATAATTACATGATAAAGCATTACTTAATCTTTGAATAAAGCATATGACTAAAGACAGGATTAATCAGAAACAATTCTGTGCCAGATGAGCTAGTACTGGCGCCAGACACATGATGTCATCTGGTTAGCTAGTAGCTATCTGTCATAGGCAATTTAAGCAACATTACACAAACAGTGTTCCCTTTGATTGGTTTAATGTACAGCCCTCCACAAGGATGCTTCACTGCCCGATGGACCCTTGTACTTTTTTAATATAAAGTGTTTTACTCTTCCTTTGTATGATCTTCATTTCAGATGGTATTTTATATTCTATTCTTGCTTTCCTGGGATCTCAGCAAGTGCTTCAACAGCCTATCATAGCTAAAATTCTCTCCTGCTACATTACATATACCCTTTCACTTACACAATTCTGGAAAGGAAAGAGTGATATTCAATTTCACTGCAGTAGTGAGCAAGACTGCAAATTCGCTATTAAGCGAAAGGGGTGAAAAACTTAAAACCAGAACTTTATTATAATATCTAACGATAAATAATAATCATGCAAGAAGTGCCTTGTGGAATTAAAAGTTTAACACCAAAATTGGTCCGGTAATGTATGCAATGTTTACATTATTACACTACTTGTCTATCAACGCAGCAACATTTTGCATTGTTACGTTAAACATTGTAAAGATGAGTTCATCAAAAGATCGTAAGATTGTTATGGAAATTATATTATTTAAATAATTAGGTTCATAACAAACGTAAATACTGGTTCGATAACCAATGTTTACATTATAGCACGTCCTCGGAAAAGGGTAGTTAAACAAGTCATAATTTTGCAGTACAAGTGAACTATTGATGAAGTACTCCAGTAATAAACAATGAAACAAGGAAAAAACTCATCCTGAGACTTTTGGCTGAAGCTACTCAACTTTCAGTTTGGATACCAAAATACGGTAAAATATCGGCAAAAAATTAACAACTGCTACCAACCCAGATGTTAACACCATTAGTCAAAGAAACGGAATGTGCATTGTCTGTCAAGTCGTTCCTAACCTTCTCGCTAGGGGGCGAGACTGGTGTCACCAACAAAATATCGGTGTCGCTACAGTGAAATCTGAATCTAAACTGCTCCAAATAAATTAAATGACAGCTATGTAATTATATTTGGTAAGTTACTTTTATAAAAAAAAAATGGGTTCCACAAGTAACATGAGGAATTGATAATCTGGACTAAGCCACTGATCATGGAGCACTGCAATACTACCAAGTTAGGAAGATCTTTACACTCTGCATCAATTGTACCTAATATCTGATAACCTCAGCTTAATGTCTGATAACCTCAACTCCAATTGTGAACAATTACTTTCTGGTATAAAAATGACAAATTCTTAATCAATTTGTATAGCTAACAAACCTTCGGTCTTAACAATAGGATTCTAAGGATTCTTTGCTCGATAAGACTGGGGTTGACAGTTGGGAACATGAGGCTTCCCTGGCCGGCAGACGTGTTTTTCATTCTCCTGGGAGAGACCTTATCTTTAGGAGTCAATCTCCTTCACGTAGCTCTCTTCAGCGACGTTCTTTGTCTCAGGACCGTGCTCAGTTGGCATCTTACAGATGTGTACTCAACTCGTCCACGCTCCTACGTACGTGATTTGTCCCATGAACACGTATGTGGTTCGCCTGGTGGGTGAGCGCGTGATTCTTCCTGTGATTGTGTACATAGCTCGTCACTCGAGCATGTACGAGGTTCGAGCCAGTACCATGTACAAGTGTTGTTGCGTGGCGATGTTCCAGAACCCTCGGTCTCAGGATCTTCAGGTTTTAGGGCCTACACTCCAACCAATAAGGACCAGGATGCTAGGCTTCCTAAGGAAGCTTCTCCAATGACGTTATAGAAGGTTGAGGATATTGCCAAACCTTCTTCTTCACGTCGTCGGTCACCTTTGCTGGAGGAGGGAGACAATCAAGATTTTATGTCCTCTTTCTTAGAGGTTGTTGATCTCATTTGTGAGTTCAACAATCATGAATGTAGGACACAGGCTCAGTCTTCTATCACCCCTACGGGTATATAGGCCTTGCTTGGTGCCAGACAGGATTCTAGGACTTCTTTTGAGCTTCCCTTGTCGGGTTACGCTCACTCCATCTTGCAATGTGTGAACGCCTTGGTTTCAGACCGAGATGGCTCTGCTTTTCAATAGATCGTCAAAGTTTCTTCCTCCTCCTCCTCTCCTGCAGCATAGGAAGTACTACTCCACTAATGTACTTCAACTGATGTCCCGTCACCTTAACCCAGATGTGATCCGTCTTAAGCCTGGTCTGACCCTGGAGCAGGTTAGGTCGGAAGGTCCATCCTTTTCGTCACAAAAGGCCTTAGCTGGAGACCAATGCGACTTCCACTTCAGACTGTCTCCGACTGGACGGTGGGGTCCACTGCGATAGCCAGGATTGATTGATTGATTGATTGATTAATTCTTACTGGCGTCGCAACGACGAGGTTATTGACGCCGTATCATTAAAAGGAATTGCAAAGGAAAAAGTCAATTAAAATGCTATAAATATGTTTATATAAATCTGTCAGAGAACTACAGAGAACCCAAAAAACACAAAAATACCTATCTCACCTACACACCTATTTCAAATTAATTGTAAACAAAAATACAAGCAACATAGGCACCCCGCAAACTTCCAAATTCTACAGAGTTCTGTCAAAATAAATAGATATTAAAAGTACTAAAACATTATATGGTAATAAGATATATCAATTGGAGGTAAATTTTATGTACATAAAAATTTCCTGATCTAAAAAGACTTAAAAGCAAATGATATACACTGACACATACTAACACATACACAAACTCAAACATCTTGACCAAACTAACCTAAACCTTTTTCAATTTTTTTCAAGAAGACCTGCTTCTCGAAGGTAACTAAAAAAAGCTTATCCTCATTAAAATCTCTGCCTATAATGGCATCTAGTTTAAGATCCATTCTTCAACTACGTTAAAATGACGGTTCCTTCCTTGCTGATATTTAAGCTGGGGCATTCTACTATTAAATGTTTTACTGTGAGGGGAACAAGACAATCCTCACAAAATGGTTCAGGGTCATTGTTCATTAAAAACCCATGAGTAATCCGTGTGTGCCGATCCGTAACCTACATAATGCAGTCTCTTTCCGACGGTCTTCTAACATATAAAGCCAGGGGGTTGATTACATCAGTGAGTCTCTCATTTTATTATTACTCTCTATTGTCCAATAGAATTGCCAAACTGATTCTACAGTCTTTTTAATTTCAGGAATGTAGTCTGAACAGGGAATTGCTATACTTTTTGGATTTTTTGATGTACCTAACTTAGCCCAATTCATCAGCTCGTTCATTTCCAACAATACCAACATGTGAAGGAACCCAGCAGAGGTTAACTACCTTCTGTTTTTGTTTTAATAAAAACAACCACTCTGTTATTTCCAGTACCACAGGGTGTACTGGATTAAAGATGCAAAGATTCCAAGGCACTCTTGGAATCACTAAAAATGGTAAAATTATCTCCTTCTAAAGTTACAATTTTCTTTAGGGCTGTTAAAATGCTAAAAAGTTCAGCAGTAAAAATAGAAGCACAACTTGGTAATGCACCACTAACACTACTGTCAGGGGTATACCCACTCCAAACCCAACGCCTGCACTGGATTTGGAGCCATCGGTAAAGAATTGCCTTGAGTTATCATGTTTTTCAGCATGGCAAAGGAATTTCTGCTTAAGAATATCACCTGAACAGTCTGCCTTGCAACCAGAAAACCATTTACAATATTTCACAGAGGGCAACTTCCATGGAGGGAATCTTGAAAATTTTGCTGGAATTACTTTTCCTTTTATTACATTGAGCTCCTCTAATGCATATTTTACCCTGTATCCAAAAGGCTTTGGATATGAAGCATATTTTTCATAAATACAAAAATTGCCTTTAAAAACAGTATTGTAAGCTAAGGACTCAGGAGTTCTCTGTATGCGGTACCAATATTTTAACAGGGTTAAATTTTCTTATCAGATCTAAGGGCAGTTCACCTGCATCCACTAATAAACTAGATATTGGAGAGGATCTAAAGGATCTGTTGCAATTCTAATTCCCCCATGATGAACTGCATTCAAAGTATCTAATCTCCTTGTCGTAGCTGATGAGTAGATTTCTGACCCATATGCCAATTTTGAAGCAACTATTGCTTTATAAACATGTAACAAGTGCTTTCTATCAGCCCCCCAATTTGTATGACCTAAGACTTTTAAAACATCTAAGGCCTTCATGCATTTGACTTTGAGGCTCCTGAGATGAGCTTCCCATGTCAACCTGCTGTCAAAGATGAGGCCTATAAAAACTTTGTTTCCTGTACACATGCGAGTCTCTGTCCATTTAAAAACAGATCTGGGTCTGGATGAACCCCTCTGATACGGCAAAAATGCATAACAACTGTTTTGGCAGAGGAAAATTTAAAACCATGCTCAGCTGCCCAACTGTTAACTTATTTATTACCAACTGGAGTTTTCGCTCTGCAACAGACATTTTAGATGCAGCACACGAAATAGATAAATCATCAACAAACATTGTTGACATTACATCTTTTGGAATTTTTGAGGCTATCCCATTTATGGCTAAGGCAAACAGAGTGACACTTAACACACTTCCTGTGGTACTCCTTCCTCTTGTTCTTTCAAATTAGACAGAGTACTACCTACTCTGACTTTAAAATAACGGTTTTTTAAAAACACTTTAATAAAAGTGGTAGTTCTCCACGCAGACCAATTTCATGCAAGACTTTCATAATTCCATGCCTCCAGGTAGTATCATACGCCTTTTCTAGGTCAAAGTGGGAAAACCGCCACATAATGCTGCTTGGAAGCAAATGCCTGACAAATTGCATTCTCCAAACGTATCAATACATCTGTGCAAGAATGCATACGGCGAAAGCCACACTGAGATGATGATATAATCTTCTTTGATTCTAAAAACCATACCAACCTAAAATTTACCATTTTTTCCATAAGTTTACAAAAAACAGGAAGTTAAAGCTATTGGTCTATAGCTTGTAGGGACAGATGAATCTTTCCCTGGGCTTAACAAAGGGTAAAACTGTTGCTATTTCCCAAACACTAGGGTAACCACTCTCCTTAAAAATTCTATTAATAATACTTAAAATAAAAAATTATGTTTCCTTTGAAGTATCTTGATCATTTCATATAAAATTTCATCAGGTCCAGGTGCAGTGTTTTTACTGTTACCAAGAGCAAATAAAAATTCCTCCATGGTAAAAGGCATATTATATGAGTCAGATTTAAAAGAGGTAAAATCAATTGTTTCAGACTCTGCTAACACTCTCTCCCTGTAGAATGGAGAATTTTTCATCCCTACTTGATATCATTGCAAAATGTTCTGCAAAAACATTGCTTACAGCCTTTGAGTCTGTTATAAAGTCACCGTTTACTTTTAAAACTGGAAGGGGACTAGGATTGTACTTTCCTGCTATTTTCTTAATAACTGTCCAGATCTTGCTCATAGGTGTTTTCCAGGTAATTGTTGATATAAAAAGTGCCCATGATTCTCGTCTCGCATGCTTTATTTGCCATCTGAATTTGGCTCGAGCCTTTTTAAAGGAGATCAAGTAGCATTCACAGCGTGTCTTCTGTCCTAGTATAAGCTGCTCTCATGGCTTTTTATGTCTATTTTGCATTGAACATTCCACCATGGAACAGGCGTTCCGATGCAATTTTTCCACTGGTTTTTGGGATTGCCTTTTCCTGCTGCAAACGTAAAAAAATCATTGTTAAATAGAACACTGCTTCTCCTATTGTTGCATATCTTTTGCATCTAGTTCAGTATAACTGAGTTCCTCGAAAAGGGGCCAATTTGCTTTATTGGTACACCACCTAGGCATTCTGTATACTGGCTCATATTTCTCAGTTCTGATGACAATTGGAAAATGATCACTGCCGTATAGATCTTCCAATACCTCCCAGTTGAAGTCAATGAATGTATCAGAACTGGTGATAGATAAGTCAATACATGAAAATGCACCAGTCTGAATGTGAAAATGGGTGGGTTTTTCAGTATTTAAAAGGGTCATATCTGAATTTTCTATTGATGATAAGATAAGCTTTCCTCTTTGATTTGTTAAAATGTCACCCCAAAGTTCATGTCGACCATTAAAGTCTCCCAATATCAGAAATGGTCGGGGTAGCTGTTCATACAAGTGTGTAACTGTCGTTCAAGTATTGGGTTATTAGGAGGGAGATACAATGAACAAATTGTTGTGTAAGTCTTTTTTTAAGTGAATTTTGACAGCTACAGCTTGTAATTGAGTTTGCAACTGTATTTTTGAGTGAGCAATATCTCGTCTTACAAGAAGAGCACTTCCACCCGAATTTCCCTGTATAGGGAATTGGGAGTGGAATGCAAAAAACTCTTTAGGAGTAAGCATTTTGTTGTTGCTTAGCATAGTCTCTTGTAGTGCTAAGCATACTGGATTATAAGTATTAATCAAAACATAGTAGCTCTTCATATTTGGCGCGAAGTCCCTGGCAGTTCCATTGTAGTATAGCAGAGAAAGTACCTATTTTCTAGAGGATGATCCCCTGTCCAAGATCGTTTTATTAGGTTTTTTCTTCGAAGATGACATCTGAGTTTTGTGACGGACTTTTGGTACAGTTCCAGATGTCGAAGGAGTACTTAGAGGGTCATTTGAATGTACCAAGTGATCACTTATGATGGTATTTGAAACAGCAGTATCTTTAGTATTATCTTCGACCCTTGCAGTATCTGGTTTATCATTTCAGCTAGTCTAATTTTATTGTCTAAACCAAGCTGAACTGAGTTTAACAATTTGTTTGCCTTAGGTTCTACATTTGTTGCTGCTGTGTTGTATGATAAGATAGTGGGATATGACTCATTATTTTCCATTAATTCCGATGTTCTATGAGGGTCAGCTGAACCACAGGATGGTGAAGGTTTACTCATTTTTTGTTTTGAATCAACTTTTCTACGGATGTATCTCCTTTTCTTCTCAAGGTGCTTGACTTTTGATTCAGGCATTGTTACAGACTCTTCACTTAAAGCCCTCTTGTTGACAATTTTTTCCAGCATCCATTTTTTCTTCTTTATCTTCATTACACTTTTTGAGATTCAATTTCTTTTGTCTTTCCTCATTCCTTTTACTGCATCTACAAATGACTTCTCGGGTGTTGAATTTCTGCAAAGTCTTTTGTCTTGCTTCTTTAAAGGTAATGCGCTCTTGAGTCTTGATACAAAGTGTTTCTTTTTCAATGAGATATTTGATACATGATTTATGCTTTGGATAGGACTGAGGGAGGTATAGTCAGTTCTTCCTCATTGACTAGTGATCAGTCTTAAGCCTGGTCTGACCCTGGAGCAGGTTAGGTTGGAAGGTCCATCCTTTTCATCACAAGAGGCCTTAGCTATGGAGACCACTGAGGCTTCCATCTTCCAGACTGTCTCCTGGCTGGACTTGGGGTCCACTGCGATAGCCAGGATTGCTTCGGATAGGACTGAGGGAGGTATAGTCAGTTCTTCCTCACTGACTAGGCTATTTCATATATGGCCCACCTTAGTGCAACCTTGTGGGCCAACCAGCTCCTGGACAGGAGAGACACAGCACTGTCGAAGGTGGTGGGGTCAGTGGACTCTGAGTCTTTGTCATTTCTCAGGAATAGGGACCTCCTTGATTCTCAGTTTCTATACCCTAAGATTGAGTTGGAAGATATGATCGACTGGCGACGGGCAGATACTAAAGATAGGCTAGTCCATCAAGGCACCAACCTATATTGCATTTACAAGTGTAATTTCCTTTAGTTATGTCAAGCTGAAATATGACAAACTTTACCAGTGCATAGAATCCATAATGTCAACATCATCTTAACATATACAGCATATTAAATAGAATAATACATAATAATTGCTATTGCCTTTCACTGCAGAGGAAAATTGGCAGCAAGCCATGGGATGTATGTGAAATATATTCATCTTCACTCAAACATGTCCATTACATTTGAATAGGTGTGCCATCCTGTATGTGAAGTTATTATTCATTCCATAAGATCTACCTCACCAAAGTAGAAATAAATATTTTTACTAGAACCTACCCTGACTCACATCCGTAGGTTTCCTTTTCAAGACAGTTGGTTTAGGCTTCTTACCATCCCAGTTTTCAACACTTCCACTTCCCAAAATGAGGTAATTGTTGCTCTGTTAAAAAAAAAAAAAAATTAACACAACATATGAACCCCATCTAGTAACTGTTTTACAGTAAATAACAAGAAATAATAAAACGTGCATTTCTATACTTGCTTTTGAACAAGGACAAGATCTTGTGATACGTATGTCCAATTGCACAATAGAATATTTTAGAGAATGGCCAAAAATGTTCTCTGTTTAGTCATTCTGTAACCTAAACTGTGATTTATTTAAAAAGAGGGCAAAAAAAATTATAAAGAAAGAGTAAAAGTGAACTGTAAAGTAAAAATATCACTAAGAACAAGATCACAAAAATAACTACAAAGTAGCCCCTGTTAAATTATTATTACACCACCTGAATCAGAATATCAAACTTAACTAGGTAACTTGAGAATCGTACCAGAATTTGATTAAGATTCAAAGAATCGATCATTAGCCAAGTGCCGTAACACCAAAACGCTGTTAACCGATGCCGCCATTAACCGGAGACTATAGTAGTAGTTAAACTCTTCGTACCTGTAAATTCCCACTGTTTCCCATATGTATTACTAACTGTAAAATGAAAATGGGACTACTTGAATACTGTAAGAGAGAAAATGGCTGTTCCTGAATATAAAGGGAACTTGATTAGTTCTCACTTGTAGTTGTAAGCCATATATTTTCTAAGGGTAATGTTGGAAGAAGACTGAAATTAAACACTGTAGTATTAGTGTTTTAGGATGACAGTTTAAGATATAGTACTTGGTGTAGGACGACTGTTTAAGATATAAGCAAATTACCCTTAACATTATAGTCCTAACCTTCTGCCTTGTTATTTGACCTGGACTGGTCTTGCTTCTGCAAGTCAGAGGAGATATTACTTCCTCATATGGAAATTACTGGTGGACTTTATTTTAAGTAACCCTAATATCTCTAAATTTAGAAAATGATATTTTTACAATAAAATAAGGTTTCACATATACTTACCAAAGAAACTACAAAGCTGTAAGCTTTCTTACCTGGCAGTCGAAATTCAAATTTCCTGGCGGTGGCGACGCTGCCATCATACGTGTAGGTCAAGGGTGTCAAACTCAAATCCTTTCGAGGGTCAATTATGCACTTGGTTATGGTCTCCAGGGCCATCAAAGATTTGGTAATTACTTATTGCCAGCAATTAAAATAAGAAATAAATTAATAAATTATTGTCATATGAATGAAAGGTAAAACTTATTATGTCTCGTTTTAACAGTTTAGTAACTTTAGTTAAATTTTGCTCAGTTACTTTGCTCAGTTCTAACAGTTATAGTAGCTCAAGGTGAAAAATCTCTTGGCACCTCGTGGGCCACTTAAGACCATCCCGCGGGCCACATTGGCCCGCCGACCATGAGTTTGACACCCCTGGTGTAGGTGATATAGGTCCCACCCATTTTTGGGAATACTAGGTACTGCTGAGTTAACTATTGTCAATTCGTTGAGGAGCAACGTCCATCTGTGGGGAGGAGGGAGGGCTCTAATTATGTAATTGTTTGGTAAGTATATGTGAAATCTTATTTTATTATAAACATATCATTTTCACATAAGTGACTTACCAAACAACTACAAAGTTGGATCCCCATTACTACTCAGAAGGTGGGTATATGGATAGCTTGTGAAAAGACAACAATAATATGCTCACATTATATAATGTTTGGAGTATCTTACCTTGTGAGAGAGCAACTGCAGGTGAATACCGCCTCGTGTTGGCGCTCTCATCACCTGTAGGAGACATGGCACTAATGGCTAGGGTTGTCCCTACTAATGGTGGGATTTTGTAACCATGGAGGTTCACCGATGGTTAGCAAAAAATCTAAATTTTGCCCTTGCCCTGGGCAAAGACCATGCAATCCACAAAACCATCTCCTACACTAAAAACAACCATCACCATAACCCTAACCATAAAAAACTGGAGAGTACTCGGGTACAAAGTACCCGTAGGCTTCCCAATTACTCAACAACCTTACAATACAAGACGAGGTGATAGTAGAGGGAAAGAGGTCACCCTATGCGTCCTCTCCCAACATCATGCCCGCTGCCGACAACAGTCCCAATCTATAACACTTTTCATACACAGTTTCTATCTCCTTCAAGTAATGTGATGAGAAAACCGATTTCGATCTCCAGAACGCCATTTGTAGTATGGAGGATAGATACATATTATGCCTAAATGCTAAGGAAGTCACCACTACACGAATTTCGTGCACCTTCACTTTCAGAATATGAAGAGTTTGATCTTGCATTTGAGCATGAGCTTCCAAAGTCAACTCCTCAAGATGAACAAAATCGCTTCTTCGAGAGAGGACAAGAGGGTCTCTCACTGAGCACCAGAGTTGATTAGAGTTTCTCTTAACATTTCTGTCCTAAGCAGGTAGTGTCTAATGGCTCTGACAGGACTTAACTTATGTACCTCATCTTCTGCTCCCACTATGTCTGTTAAGCTTTTAAATACAAAAGAGAGAGCCAAGGATTTGATGGATCCTCATTCTTTGCAAGGAATTCTCTTATGTAGGAGCACACTCTAGGCGAAACCTACTTCTTTACTAATTGCCTGCATTTCACTTACTCTGCCCGCAGTAGCTAAAGCTACTATAAACAGTGTTTTCTTCGTTATATTTCTTAATGACGAAACATTTAGAGGAGGCTTGAACTGAGGATGGAAATCCATCTTAGCACAAAACATCCAATTTCTAGTCCCCTCCCAAGGCTTAACTACTTTTGAGGAGTCAAAAGATTGAATAAGATTGCTAATATCTTGATTGTTCGAGATGTTGAGGCCTCTAAGTTTAAAGACTGACCCTATAGCCCTTAATAACAGGAAATCTGTATAAACAGGTCTTAGAAGAAGAGATGTGATGTTGTCTGCACCACAACCTAAAAACTCTCCACTTCAACTGGTAGACCTTGGCAGAAGAGCTTCTTCTACAACTTGCAATAGCTTCCGACGCTCTTCACTAAAAGCCTTTTGCTCCGACAAGACCCCTGATGGTCTGAATCCTGTCAGGGCCAGAGCGGACAATCCTTGGTGATACCGGTCAAAGTGGGGTTGTTTCAGCAGATATGGACCTTGGGGAAGGTGCCTGGGGAAGTCCACTAGGAGCTTGAGCAAGTCGTCGGAACCATTCTTTCCTGGGCAAGAATGGGGCAACTAGAGCCATCAACACATTCTGATAGTTCCTCGCTGGACGAGTGGTTTTCACGCTCGGCTGCCAATCCGATGGTCCAAAGTTTGATTCTCAGCTCGGCCAATGCGGAATCAGAGGAATTTATTTCTGGTGATAGAAATTCATTTCTCGATATAATGTAGTTCGGATCTCACAATAAGCTGTAGGTCCCATTGCTAGGTGGCCAATTGGTTCCTAGCCACGTAAAAATATCTAATCCTTCGGGCCAGCCCTAGGAGAGCTGTTAATCAGCTCAGCGGTCTGGTAAAACTAAGATATACTACTTAACACTTCTGATGTGACTGAAGCTTGTTGATGATTTCTCTTATCCTGAAGGAGGGAAATACATATACGTCGAGTCCTGTCCAATCCAGCAGCATTGCATCTGTTCTCCACGCTAGCTGATCTGGCACCGGTGAACAGAAAATCAGGAGACAATTGTTCCTTGATGTGGCGAAGAGATCTATCGTTGGCTTCCCCAATACCTTCCATAGATCAGAAAAACTCTTGTTCAGAGTCCATTCAGTCGACAGGACATAATTACGAGTGGCTCAGTTCGTCTGCTAACACGTTCATTCTTCCTTGAACGAACCTTGGAAACCATGCTGTGGTGTTTTCAGCATAAATCGCTACCTTTCTTCCCGCTGCTAAAGAAGTGAATGCTTGTAAACCTAAAAGAATCGCCTTCAATTCTTTCACATTCAATTCTTGCTCTGTCCAAAAACCTGTGACTTTCTTGTCTCCGAGTAGAGCTCCCCATCCCTTGTCCAATGCATCTGTAGTGGGAGGATCTTTGGGCGTCTCGCTGACTGCATCAAAAGGTCATTAGTCGACTTCTTTTCCAGGTACAACACCACCTACTGAACGGTCTCTTCTGGGAACAGGTGGGACTTACACAGGGGAGAGAATATCAATGCTGATTTCTGGTTTGTCGTAACTCTTCTGGACACAAAAGAGCACCACAGTTTCCTTTTTGAGTACTCCCAAAGTGAAGAGTGCGGCTAGCTCAACCGATCCATCTCTCACCGCTTTGTCCTGTGTTAAGCTAGTCCAATGAATACTCCTCTTCCAGGGACTGACACTCTATCTCCCTGGCTAAAGCTGAGATGATCCAATCTAGGAAGCTAAAAACTTCAATCACCTAGAACAAGTTCTGCATCAGGTGACCTAAGGGACCGCCCGTCAAAAATGACGAAATATTTTGAAAAAAGTCGATTTCTAGTGAATCAACCATCGAATACTTCATGGTCATGGCAATCTACTCTCGAAGTTTCAGAGCAATATATTGATTCTAACTATTTTTCTACAATATTTTGCTAAAATAAGTTATTATTTTGACAATCACACTCTTATTTCCCTATTATTAGGTTATACAGCGTATAATATAAATATACAAGGAATTATATACGTATACATATATCATGAATAAAAATAATGTTTAGCAACTCGTCCACTGCTATACGGTAGCGAGTAGGCGAAGGAGCTTTGGAAGTCAGTGCCTTGAAGGCTATCGTAGCAGACGGTCGTCTGCGTCGTCTGCTCGCGTGACGTTTCTTGTGTTTCGTCTGCTACTGTCACCGTTCATCGGGCGATTTTTTAGATTGATCTGGATTCTCTACACTGCAAATCATTTCTGCAATGCCCAGGAAGAAAGGCTACATCAAGAGGATGGCCGAAGCAGTTGAGAAAGCGAGAGAGGTGAAAAGGAGGAAACTGGAAGAGCGACGAGCGTCAGCCATTTTAACTCCACCACCAACAGCTGATCCTCCCCAGCCATCAACGAGCCATATGACCGCCACCACACCACTGCCTCCCTCCACCACTGGTGCTCCAACACAAACTCTCACCAGTTCAATGCGTAGAAAGATCAGTATTAAAAAAAAAAGAAAAAGAAGGTGTACAATAGCTGCTCTGCTGGAGCATACTAGTCGCCGTGGGATGTGTCAACTTTAAATGCCATTTTCTCAAAAGTGAGTTATTGTCCTTTAAACCACTACTTCTTCGTTAGTTTTTATCCGATTTTCACAATTTTTTTTTCATTGTATTTGTCTTTAAAAGTTCTATAACTTGCTCAGAACCAATCTTTGAAAATGTTTCTCTTTCTTTATTTAAAATTACATTATTTACGTAACAGATTTTTATTACAAATTTAAACGCAAAAATAATAACTTTATCCTCTCTAAAGTACAAATTTGTTTTAAGGAGATTGTTGACACACTCTTTAGCTATTAAAATGAGACTAGGTTTTAGCTTCCTATCTCTGATAGTTTTAAAGCAGTAGCAGTTTTTTGGATGCATACGAAAATGCCCTTTTTTATTTTATTCTTCTTTTCTATTGCAGATTTTGCATTCAGCAGATGGGAGAAGAGTCCAGGTATCAAGAATGCCCTAAAATAAAATTTTCAATTAGTTACCATGTGTTTTGTAACCATGTCATTTTTTGCCATGCCCCCCCCTAAGTCAGGTGTGGAGAACATTGCCTTCGCAGCTGAAAAACCTGCTCTTCTATTTGCATCCACTAGACTCGAGAAGTCTCCTTGAGCGAAGAGAAGGCAGGTACTCCCAAGGAAAGAACTCCCGTCGTGTAGAGACGATAGGTCTTATTCTGCAGTTTCGAAAGGGATATTCAAATGAGGCCTTACCTACTCCTGCTTCTTGAACAGCCACTTGTCTGACTCCTTGAATACTTTCTTGGCCGACTGAGAAAGAACTAGTTTCGGCAAGCCTGGAGATGCTGTCTTCCTGTCCTTCACAAACATAGAATGTGGTGACGAAGGTGATCCTAGCTTAAAATAGTCCGGATACATAACAAGTAAAAACTTCAACAAACTGAAGTAAGCCAAGGAAGATTTCGACTCCTGCTCTTGTGCTTCGTCCTCTGATAGAACTGACGACACACCATCTTCCTCTCTTCCAGGGGTAGTCACTTTCTTCAGGAACCCCGTAAGTTCCTGGAGCTGCTGCTTGAAGGGGGCAAACGGAGACTCTTCTCCCAAAGTGCTGGTCTTCGAATCCTCAGAAGTCGATGTCGAAGCAGTAGCTGCTGAGGAGGGGCTCTTAACTGATGAGCGGCTAGTAGGCGAAGTGTTACGAGCTGAAGGAGGCGAACAAGTCGAAACTCCTTTCGACACGCATGAGAGCATGAGTGCTGGTCAGGTCTCTAGCGCCTGTTGCCAGTTGGGAGCATATTTCCTGGAGATGACTGGCAATACTCCTGAAAATCCTGTGCAGGCACAAAACTACAGGATGGTTGGGGACTCCATTTCTCCTTTGACTTCTTTACTGGCGGAGTCGTACAGTCCGCAAAAGCACCATGCCTCTTTAAGGGGCGCAATACTGCATCGTTCCACAATTGTCGTCTCTTATCAGGCGACGGCGCATCCAAATCACACAAAAACTGCACTTCACTCACATTTATGCCTTTCCAGTGGCGTTTAGTCGACACCCATGAGTCAACAGGATCGACGGTGTCGACGACTGCCCATGGGCAAACCCCCCAGTCTCCCTTCAACCTCCGGTATGCCTTCTCCCGGGTGCGGGGGAGCCAGACAGTGACCTTTGTCTTGGGAGAAATGGGGGGGATGGGACAGCCCACCTCCTCAGACACACTGACACTTTGCACAACACTGGGCTTATCACTGACACTCGACTTTTCCACAAACATGCAAATAAATAAACCTAAATCCATTACAGATTTCACTAAAATCTCAAATTTCTTGTCCATTTTGGATTCTAAAATGGCAATGGTGTTAGGATCGGAAGCATGGGCTACCTGGACTGCAGTGATTGGCAATGGAAGTAGGAGGACTATCGATAGGGGAAATGTTGGATAAAAAAGGGGAGGAAAGAAAAGGCTTCCTCATCTCTAAAGGCAAAGGAGTTGTCTCAACATTAATCACACTACCAGCTCTAAGAGCTGCTTTCCTCTTCCTATCTTTCTCCATCTTATCTAAATGAAACTTAAAAGTCCTCCACCCCTGCTCATCTAAATCCTGGCACTCAACACAAGTTAAGTCTCCTTACACTTAATGTGCTTAGAGTGCAGATCGTAAAAAAGCTTAGCCATCCTAGTCTTGCAGCCATTGCTGCAAAACCTAACTGAAGACTAACTGAAGTCCGACATTCTAAGCTAAACTTGTCTACTTAAGGGGGCCGGCCGGCTAATGCCGTTTTTTAACGACAGGACTTTGACATTCATACCACTTAATAAGGTGACTTAGGACATCTCCAAACCGCATATGATTTTCGCCTCTGACCTTCGGTTTTGTGACGCCAGGGCAATTTATCCCGAAAATAACCATTTTTCAAATTCTATCTCCTCCCTTGATATTTAATATTAAGACCTGGGATTACTACCATATATAGACCTAATGTCGACCTCCAATCAAATGGAGAGTTTTTTTCTAAAAGTCATTTTTTTGCTAGATATGAATTTTTCAATATGGTAAAAAAATAAACCCTATAAATCACGAGAAAAAAATTTATAAAAAAAAGACGAAACAAAAATTGGAAAAAAGGGCTCTATTTGATTGTTCTATAATGTCTTTCTGAGTTATATAACAAATTCCAATGTTATAGCTTTAAAACTAAGTGAGGAGATTGACTTGAAGGTCAATAAGTAGTTTTGAGATACGGGCGTTCAAAGTTTTCCTTCGTATTTCTATAAAGACAATTTTAATAAATAATGATTATTATGAAAGGGATTTTGACGTAGGAAAAATCTATTTCCTTAAGTTCATTATTTCTAGGTAAAATTATCCTAAAATTACCAGAGAAAAAATAAAATCAAGAAAATGTCAGTAAAACTGACTCGCTCACTCTATAAAAGAAGTGTCGGTATGGAAATAGGGGCGAGTGGGATCATACCAAGAGTCATTTACATTTAGACCTTCCAACATAAAATCCCCACCTGAGAGAGCTGATACTAAAGGGTGATGCGACCGCTACTACTACTACTACTGACGCCACGCGGAGAGCAGCGCCCCTAGCGGTCATCCTTAATCTATGAACATCTTGTCCTGCAGGGTGGGTAAAAAGAAACAGGGTGGGTTTCATAGGGCGACACGAGCCAATCACCCAGAAATAGATTTTTCCTACGTCAAAATCCCTTGTGTCAGCCTATGAAATAGTACCAGAGAAACAGACAAGATGGAATAAAAGGACAAATGAAACCAAATAGTAAAAGGCTGATATAATATAAGTGAATCAAGACTCATTACAGTATACTAACAAAAGTACTTAAAACTAACTTATACTAAACAATGGTAGGGTAACCATACCATATTAACATAAAGTACTTAAAATTAGCTTATACTAGACATGGTGATACATAATAGTGTAATGGTAAATAGAACAATATACAATGATTCACTAATTTAAATATTTACAAAATATACAAACTCATTGTGTTCTACCCTAGCATAAAAATAAGGGTAGAAACACTGAAGTACATTATATGTACACAATGTGGATGCCCCTAGCAAAAAAATAAGGGGCATTCCACCAATACGATCCTAGCGGCTAAGGCTAGAGTATCACGAAGAGCATGGCAATAGGGTGAGGCATGTTGGACGAGGTAGGTAGAAAGGAGACCTGGATCTATACTACAACTACTGTGCAGTATCAGGAGAAACAATGTTTCCCGCTGCTACTGCTGAAAATTTTAAAGATTCCAAGGACTTCAGGTAATGACGTTTAAAGACTGTCGGTGATTTCCATCCAGTATACTTTTTAAGATCCTCAAAATTCATATGTTGGAAATAATTAATTGAGGTGGCTACTCCTCTGATATCATGTGCTTTAGGAAATGATTCAGGGTTGGCTTGTTTAATGAAATAAAGGATCTGTTGTCTGATTCCTTTCACTGATAAAGTGCCACCTTTTTCTCTCGTAAAGAGAGGACCTGAGGATCTAGAGGATGTACGAGATAGAAAGGCTCTTAAAGTTGATACTGGGCAAAGAGAATGATCTTGCGGAAGTGGGATAACTTTCCAAGGGGCCCACCATGCAAGAGGATCCTCGTTTTTAGCTAAAAAACTGCGATCCGGGGAAAGTAGAACTTCTCCTGAGGGGAGAAATTCTACATGACCCGCATCTCTGGATAGAGCCGACAGTTCTGAAATTCTGGCTCCTGAAGCCAGGCTTAACAAAAATAACGTCTTCCTAAGTAGCATTATGAATGTGCAAGACGAGTTGTCAGTATCTGAGGCTAGTTTGAGGACATCATTCAAGAACCATGAAACTGAAGTAGGCCTTTGAGAAGGTCTAAGTCTAGCACAGGCTTTGGGAATAGATGTAAAGTAAGATTCCGTTAAGTCTATTTGAAAACCCAACTGAAAGATTTTCTTCAAAGCCGATTTATTAGTATTTTTTGGGGAGTAATTGTGCTAGCTGCTAAACCTTTTTCAAATAAGGATCTGAAAAAGGATAGCTAAGTTAACTGTCATGGTTGTAGTGTTTGATTCTTTCAGGAAGGATTGCTAACTTTTTAACAGCTGAGTCATATTGTTCTTATAGTTGACTCTTTTATCTGATTCCAGAAAGAGGATGTTTTGTGGATCAATGTTAGCATCTTTTTTAGCGCAAACTTCATGAAGTCCATAAAGTTAGGGTCTGAAGAATTCCTGAGGAAGCGAACACAGTCCTCATTTGTACTGATTGCGACAGCTTGGGATTGGGAATCCGTTGAGGTCGGAGACCCAATTCCAGAAGCAGAGGATACCAGTTGCTTTTTGGCCAATCTGGAGCGATCAGAGCTACCAGTCCCTTGAAAGTCTTCAGCTTGCTCAGAACTTTCAAAAGAAGATTCACTGGAGGAAAAATGTAGATTTTCTTCCATTGATTCCAGTCCAACGACAGGGCGTCTGTGGCATAAGCCAGAGGGTCCAGGTTGGGGGCCACATAGCAAGGGAGCTTGTGGTTCGCTTGTGAGGCGAAGAGATCTACCTGGAGACCTGGGACTCTCTGGCATATCCACTCGAATGACCTGCCGTCCAGGGACCATTCTGACTCCAGAGGGACTGACCGGGATAGTGCGTCCGCTATCACATTCTTACCCCTGCCAAATGAGTGGCAGAATAGATGCCATTTGTGCTTGTCTGCTAGAGCAAAGATGGCTATCATGACATGATTCACGTGTTTGGATTTGGACCTCCTCTGTTGATGCAATGTACTACCACTGCACTGTCCAAAACTAGTCTTAGATGAGACTTCTTTGGGGAAGGAGTCTCTTCAGAGTAAGAAATACTGCAATTGCCTCCAGAACGTTTATGTGGAGCTGGCGGAATTGAACGGACCAAGTCCCTCCTGGACTTGCTTGAATTGAGAATATCCCCCCCAACCGGACAGGGAGGCATCCGTGTGAATGGTTAACACCGGAAGGGGATATTGAAGGGTACCAATTTGGCAAAGATTCTTCACTTTTGTCCATGGACAGAGCTGATTGCGAAGGATCTGTGGAATTACTGACAACTTGTCCCGAGATTTGACGTTTGCTCTTGATCGCCAAACTACTCGATTTATATCTTTCAGTCTTGCTTTCAGGAGGATGTCTGTCACTGAGGCAAACTGAAGGGAACCTAGGATTCTTTCCTGGTTTCTCCTTGACGCTTGTTTGCTTTTGAGAAATTGCCTCACAGACTTGGCTATTTCTTTCCGTTTTGACCACTGGAATGACAGATTGTGGGAGGATAAATCCCATTGGATTCCTAGCCACTGAAAATAAACGGACTAAGGAGTGAGTCTGGATTT
>NC_087200.1:57198696-57228696 GCF_015104395.2 Macrobrachium nipponense
TCTAGCTCTCGACCCCTGTTGTGGGGGAGTAGCTTTAGCCGAGTCCGCCACCGCTTAGGGGCCGATGACGTACTGGCGGAGCTCGTTTTAGGAGGCTTTGAGGGCTTGGTAGCCTTCGGTAGGAACTTCGTAATAGGTTTAATCTTAGGGATTACTGAGCACGAACTGTCCCTACGGTTCGTGGGTCTCCCGGTAAATCCCTGAAAGGAAGAAGAAGATTGGGACGGACTAAAGGATAGACCTTTAGACCGTGCACCACCTGCCTCACTTACTTCGCTACCTTGACCTTGGGTGTAGACGACCATCGGCTCGCGGTCCAGGCTAATGGCTGCTACCACCTCGAGGACCTCGTTGCCTACACCCTTCAGCTCTTCCGGCAGGGCCTGGGTCTCTTCGCGGATCCTGGCAATGATAGGAGCCGCCAAATCCGCCGCTACTGCTGCCGACAGCTTTGCGTTTGGGTAGAGGAGGGAACACATCTAATCTGACAGCTTGTAGGGCTGCTTGGATTTGACGTTCCTACCAAGTCCGCCTACCCAGACCTTGAGGGTTGCCAACGACGGCGCCTTCAGGGCCTGAGGAGTCTGAAAGAGATAGCGGAATCAAGACCTATCCTAGTATAATGATTCCAGTAATACAAAATAAGTCAATATAATTCTCAATGTATCATTTGTTGGAATGGTACCTACCGACTCATAAGTCAGATCCGTCACAAGTGCGTAACACACTTCGCACCCATCCGGGTGCCACACCAGTAGGTTGTCCACCTGGACCCCACAACTGGCATGAGACCTACAGACCTCATGTCCGCACGGCTACTGAAGGACTGCTGTGCATGCCGTCTCCTGACAGCGTACCATCTGTAAGTTAAAATGATACATGAGTATCACTATAAGGGTCCGCCGGAGTTGTATCCGGCGGAGCATAAATCTTCAAAATAAGTCGCCGGAGTTGAATCCGGCGGAATGTGCATGTTTACTAAATCTATTAATAATATACTATTATTTCTCTCTTAGAAATTCCCGGATACTCCGAACCCTAATCTCGTTCTCGTGATGATTGTTTTTTAATAAGATAGTCTTAGTGCAAACAGAACAGGGGAAGGATAGACCTGGCCTGAATCCGCTCCCACTGGAGAAGTGCAACCCAGAATTTTGGGAGCGCCTCTCTTAGCTTCATTCCGCCCCCACCAGAGTGGGAAGCAGAATCACTGACCGTGAATGTTAAAGAGGGGGAGTGATGGGAACTGTGTACATAGTATTCCGGTCCCGAAATACCCGGCGGGGTGAGTAATTGCCCGCTGTAGTAAAACGGACTGGATACATACCCTGAGGGTATGAAACTTAGACTAAACTAAAACTACTAGACATCAGCTCTGTCTGTTGTCGTCCACTTCCTGTCCCACCCCTAGGCAATTGCTGTCATTATATTTATGGGACTGGCTTAATAGGAGCATAACAGGGAAATTAGGTAAAACCTAGGCCTGAATCTGATCATTTAAGGAATCATAGCTATTGTCGTTGTAATAGTCACAAATTCTCTAGACGAATCCCGGTCCGCCGGAGTGGGAGGATAGCAAAGGGATAGGAGTCCGGGAATAGGGTGGTGAAAACACGATAAACAACACGGCGTGTACCATCCTGATGAGTCATGTGGCCATCCAGTACTCGTCGAGGTGGACACCACCGCATCACCCACCAAGCGGTCAAGAGCTATCCCCACTCCCCCAACCATCCGTCTTCCCCCCCCCCACCAACCAGGGATAGGACTCTAGCTGTTCTTACCCGAGGGTAGTGTATGGCGAGCTGCATCACCCCACCGAAGTGGGTCCAGGGGGAGGGATGTCGCCGAGTGGAGTGGCTCGCTTGTGATCGGTTGGACACAGCAACTGGCCAGGTGGGACAACCCCTGAGAAGCCGTGATCCAACCAATACCAAAGGGCAGAAGGCTTATAGGCCAACTGTCCCTTAAATTAGGCACGCACTACAATTAATAAAACAATGATAATGTAACACAAGTGGTCCTGACGCGAGAGGGGAATAGGGAAGGGGGGGGGGGAGAGAACAGGGTAAAGTCCATATGAGCAGCTAGCCTAGCCCTCCAAAATCGGAACACCAATCTGGTCAGGTAGGCCAGGGTGGCTCTGAGCGGCTAGCCTAACCCTCCAAAATCGGAATATAATCCCGATCTGGTCAGGTAGGCCAGGGTGGCTCCAAGGACATCGTACGTAGGCCACTATAAGGGCCAATCCACCCTCCAAAATCAAATTTCGATCTGGTCAGGTGGATGGCTAGCCCCTCATGGGAGAGCTAGAATACTTTACATTTGTTCCTCTAAGTAACTGGCTAAGACCGGCACAGCCAACGAATCGGCTGGAAGAGTCAGCCCTTATAAGAAGAAGGATTGTGGCGGGATAACAGGCTTATGAGAAAGCAGCAATCTCTCCCACATAAACTTAATCTGTCTGGCTACCAAAGCCACCCTCCATCACACTTTCCTCTTAACACTAAAAAATACAGCGGGACAATTGACCCATACCTACATACAGAACAAAAAAAAACACAAACAGGTACTCACCTCTGGCTTCTGATACTCAGGGCTAGGCTGTGCTGTCCGCCGGATATAGGCTAGCCGACACACAACCACTGCCGACAACCAAACACAACCCAACCACCTGAGACCCACAACCCCACAACAACTCTGTAACCCAATAAATCACTGCAGACGAACACCAACAGCCCGAAAGAACACGACAACCACACGACTTACAGAAGCACAACAACCCGCCAAAACCACCACTCCCCCAACCACCACTCACAGACACCGAAAATGCACCCCCAACCTCTTCAACTTCACCAAAACCAGACAGACACACGCACAACAACCTTACAACACCAAAATCAATCAAATACCACAAAATCAACTAACAACCAACGGACAAATGGTGCCAAACCAACTCTGCGAATTCACTAATTCTTCCAACTCTCGTAACAGACTTCCACTGACTTACCACAGAACACCACAACAGACATGCTTCCAACCGCCATTTAACCACTCCCATTCATTCTTCCACCCCAAATCTCTCTCTCTCTCCTCTCTCTTCTCTCTCTCTCCTCTCTCTCTCTCGTCTCTCTCTCTCTCTCTCTCTCTTCTCTCTTCTCTCTCTCTTCCTCTCACAACCTTTGGAGATGTTGTCAAATATAAACTATCATTATTCCTCCATATTACCTCCCCCATTACATTTGACAACATCTCCTTACACTCACAACATCCACACTAAATTGCCTTTTGCAACACCCAAGGATGCTCAGATGCAGGCCCCCTGGATCTTGTTTGTGGACCATCATACACTCTTTTAGTTACATCGCCATTCACTTCTTCCAAACCACTTTCTTTCAAACTCCCATTATCTCCCTCACTACCATCCTCCCAAATTCCATTCACTACTTCACCGATGTCCTCTAACTCTGGTTCCAACATCTCCCCTATTTCGGCCAACAAACCACTCAGTTCATCCATACTTCTGTCAAACTCCTGCAAAGACTTATCCATCCTATCAACTACCTCCTCACTACTCAGTTTCCTTCTCACTGAAGTCTTATTTGTCCCTGTCAACTCAAACCCATATACACTACAAGTATCATTCATTCCCCCAAAGTCATCCGTAGCACACGCTTTATCAACCATTTGCACCCTACCACCAACCCCCTTACCATGCCATTCACACCTCTTCCTTCCACTTCCTCTCTCCACACTCTTCTGTTTTCTTCCATACTCAACCAACACCAACTGTCGATCTCTCAGACCAATTTGTTCACCGACAGTCGGCTCATACTTATTCAGCCTCAACCACTCACTCATTGCATTCTTGCGAACCTACTGTGGTACTTCCCTCCACTTACGGAGCTGGTTATGGTGTGCCCTAACCTCATCCATTCCCCCATCTACTCGCAATTTCCCCAAAACATAACTCAATCCACTCGGTCCCACTTCCAAAATCTCAAAAGGCCCTTCAAATTTCTCCCTTACTTTATTCACATTCATTCTTCCCATCTCAACCACCTCTTTCAACACCTTATCCCTAATCTTAAAACTCTCAAGCCTTTCACTCGCTTTCTTCCACAAAGCCCAATCACCTTCTGACAGACCCAACCGCGGTCTGACAATCCTTTCAAAATTCAGCGCATATTTACAAGGAGACGTACCTATACTCTTCTGCAATGTAGCGTTATATACCCAAACTGCACGTCCTACATACATATCCCAATCCTTGTCGCTCTTACTCGTCATTCACAAAATCTCAGTCATCGTCCTAACAGTCCTTTCAGCCAACCCATTCGCACTGGGCACATACGGAGTAGAATACACAAGCACAATACCCCATTCCTTCAACATTTCTTCAAATTCCCATCCCACAAACTCAGGTCCATTATCACTCAACATTTTTGCCGGCTTACACACACACACACATGGGCAACATCACTTGACCCACCATTCGTGCAACAGTTTCTTTCCTCTTATCTTTGATTGGAACCATATAGGCAAATTTACTCATGTGATCCACCATCACTATCATCGCCACGTGTCCTCTCGCAGTCCTAGGCAAAGAAACACAATCAATCACAAGCATTTCAAACGGCTCTTTCATCTGCAATTGCAACACAGGTGGACTTGCATGCACACTCTGATACTTTCCCCTCTGACAGTCTTCACACGTGACAGCCACATCCACACAAATCTTATTCAACCCAGGGGCATACAATCTCTCTCTCATGCATTCCCACAACTTATTTTTCCCCCATATGCCCAAACTGATCATGCACCAACAAACACATACTCACAGCTGACTCAACAGAAAACACCGGCACATACACTTCCCTGTCATACACCCCTTCCTGATGCAAAAAGTACACTATGTTTTGGCACACCACAAAACGTTTAGCAACCCTCTTATATACATCCAACTCACATGGCCAGTCTTCCACACGCACTCCTCCCAAAACACATTGGCGCAACACACTTATCTTCTGGCACTTATTTTGCATTTCCTCAATCTCTTCCTCACTCAACAGATCATTCTCACTCCTAGCAATATCAATCATACCCACAAAGTTTGCTACAAATACATTTCCATCTTGAATCCTAGCTACTTGTCTGCCCCCCTTTCTAAGAATTCCATTTCCTATATCTATGTCTATATCGTGGATCCTCAAAAAATCTATCCCTATTAAAAAGCAAGATGGCATATCATTTTCTCCTATAACTATAAAGTTATGCATTACTTCAAGATCTCCCAACCTAACCTTTAACTGTACCTCTTCCCATACTAAAACACTTCCTTGTCACCCAATGTATTCTCACACTTGTAGACTGCCTTTTCACTTCCCAATCACATCTCTCAAGTTCACTCACCACTGACCCACTCACCAAGGAAACTTGTGCCCCTGTGTCAACCAAACTACAGTACTCACTATCATTTACTCGGACAAACGTCACCATTTTCCCTCAAGTCCCATGCATACACACATTCACTACCACGTCCACCTGGTTATCCACATCACAATCCTCCTCATCACATTCATCCTCAGGTTAATTCCCCATTTGCCCACAATTCTGACTCATATCCCCTTCACAGTCCCTTTTTGTAACCAACCAATTACAACCATGTTCCCCGCACTGAATCATCAAAACCCCACGTTCATTACCTGTACTCACCCTTCCTCGATATTCAACCGGTCTGTCCCATCCAAAATACAACAACACTTTTATTCCAAACAACTCAGCTACTGCTGACAACAATTCATGCAACATTTCTCCTTGCCCACCTTGTTCCTCCGCATATGCCACTTCCTTCTGCACATCACTCATCAACTTCACTCGCAACTCATTCACACTACCGGGTACCTCTTCAACCAGACCCTTACCTTCCAAGTTTTTCAATGCTGAAAACAAACATTCACACCTATCTTTTAAAACTAACCCCTCAGGTACCACATTCGGATCCCAGTCACTTTTCACAACACCACTGTCCTTACCATGCATCCTAGACATTGTATCAGCAATCACATTTTACTCCCCGGCACATATTCTAAGCTCAAATCAAACTCACTCAAATACTCAATTGTCCTTGCAATCCTAGCATTCACACTTTCCTTCCTGATCATATAAACTAACAGCCGATGATCTGTCCTTGTATGACCAAATTTTACCCCATACAAAAACACTTTAAAAAAAACGCTTTCACACAAAACCTTATTGCCACAAGTCCTTCTCAACACCGAATACTTAAGCTCTGCTTTATTAAAAGCTTTACTCACTTACGCAATCACTCTCAATTGTCCCTCCCCATTCACCTCTTGCATCTGCACCAAGCATCCTCCCATACTAAACTTACTAGCATCAGCATACAACTCAAGCTTACTGGCATCCTCACTATAGTCCGGAAAAGCCAAGGTGACGTCCCTAGCAGCCTCCTCTTTCAATCTCTCAAATGCTCCCACCATTCGCTCATCCCACCTCAGCTTAGTACAATTTTTCTTCCCAGTCCATTCAGTCAACGGCTTCCCTATACCCGAACAATCCCTAACAAACTTCCTCCCGAACTCAATCAAACCCAAAAAACCCTTTAACTCCCGCACGGTCCGTGGACGTGGAAACTCCTTTACTTTTTCCACAAACTTTTCACTCTTCCTTATACCACTTGCACTCACCTTATGACCAAGAAATTCCACTTCCCCAGCCAACCATGTACACTTCTCCAGCCTCACTTTCACTCCAACCTCTTCCAACCGTTCTAACACCTTCTCAAGCAGTTCCACATTCTCCTCAACAGTCTCACTTGCAATCAAAACGTCATCTATAAACACAGTCACCTTCCTTCTATCAAAACCAGCCAAAACTACATTCATCGCCCTCTGGAAGGCAGCAGGCGTTTTAGCCAATCCAAAACTTAACCTCTTGAATTGATAGTGACAGCTACCACTCGAAAAAGCCGTAACATGCCTGCTCCCTTCCTCAAGAGGCATCTGGTAATAGCCCCTTACCAAATCCAATTTTGTGAACACTCATCCCATGCATCTTATAAACACAATCAGACACCACATTCATCGGGAATCGCTCCTTCACAGTCACTTCATTCACCTTCCTGTAATCCACACACATCCTCAAATTCCCATCTGTCATGCGTACTGGGACTATGGGACTATTCCAAGCACTCTCGCTCCCACTCTCTCAAGTTCCTCACACTGTTCCTCAATCTCTCGGGCAATAGGCACAGAAAAGTGTCGGGGACACTGATATATGGGGGTATCGTCATTCAAAACTATCTTGAACTCTGGAAGCTTACATCCCCTGAAATCCTCGTCACTCCGACTCAACGCACCCCGCACCTCTGCATCAACCGCTCCCTCTCGTCATCACCAACATTTTCATCCACCCCAATTCTTTCTCTCAACTCATCATACTTCCACTCATCACTTTCTTTCATGCTACCTGTCATCACCCGCTGCACCCTAACATATCTTTCATCATCCACATCCACCAACGTATACAACAACCCCAAACAACCACCTTCATGTATACCCCGCACTCGCTTTTTCCTAACACTCGGCAATGAGGCTACAAAAACCCGAGGATTCTCCATATCCAAAATCCCATCGTACACATGCACGCTCGCTCTTACCAACTTGTTCGCATCCACACCCTCAACCACATATGCACACTTGTCACCTTTGACAATCCCAAGACTATCGGGCCACGCAACTTTCACACTAACAACTTCTCCAACTTCTTGTGGCACTTTTACACTCTCTTTCGCAACCAACGGCACTCCCTTCCATATTTTACTGCTTACCCCTCCATCCCTATCCAAGTACAACTCTCCATGTACTTTCCCCTTCCTATGCAACTCAATCATATTCCTGCTCGGATGGACCACCATCCCACACTTCTTCAGGAACCTGTACCCTAACAACATATACTTATCACTCCTTCTCTCGATCACATAAAAGTCACCTTCATCCATCACTACCCCTTCGATTTCTACATTTTCACGCAACATTCCCACCACAGGCATACCCAAATTTCCTATTCCTCATACCTCACCTTTACATTTCCTAATTTCACACTCACTCCGCAACTTGTCACATCCATTCTTAAAAAGAACTCTGACACTGCACCCAGTATCAATCAAAGCAACCAAACAAACCCCTTTGCACCTCACTTTTACACTCATACATTCATGAGCTCTTCCTCCAAACTCTTTTTTCATGCAACAATCCTTCATGCACATGCATCACTCTTACTGACTGCACATCAGAGGACCCACCCAACTGAATCCCCTTTGTACCTAGTTTCCCAAACTCCCAACCTGACTCATCCTCTTTCGCCTACACACACTCGCCACATGACCTTCCATTCCACACTCAACACATTTTGCCCGCTGTTCCTTACACATCCTAGCATAATGCCCATTCTTCCCGCAATTACCGCAAACCTCAGTCACACGAGTACCTCGACATCCACTTGCTATATGCCCTACTTGCCCACACCCGAAGCAAGCTCTCAACGCCCACCGACATTCATTCTTCCTCTGCCCTAGCTTTCCACATCTGTAACACTGCTGCTCTCTCTCATGACTAACCGACCCTACTCTTCCAACACTTGCACTTTGATCTCTCTTAGGGCTAACCATACTTACGTTACTGGCTCTAACGCTCCTATCAACCACTCGCTCTGCCATTCGCCTTGGCCCTTCCAAAACTGCCTCCCTATAGCTCTTAAACTCTGGTATAACATCAGCCACTTCAGTCCTAACACTAACACTTCTACTCTCTTTCATACACCTATCCAACTCATAATCCTCTACTATTTCCAAAATGTCGTTCCACGAAAACCTTTCATTCGTCCATCGCATTTTCTCCTTACTTTTCAGATTTAGAAACCCACACACACTCTCAGGCACAGTCGCCAACAACTTCCTCACTAACTCTTTACACTCATTTATCCCTTCATCCCCAAACTTTTTCCTGGCTAATGTTTCCAACCTGCTCACATACATCGACAACGACTCACCAACATTCATTCTTACCTCATCAAAACCATGTTTTCTCCTATATCTAATACTACTCCTTATCCTCTTCACCTGTTCCACAATCCTGGCTTTCACACTCATAAGGCACATTCCCCACACTCATCATTACCCCTTACATATTCAACAAAAATCCTGTCAAAAAGCTACCCAACTCTCTTGCCCAGACTCTCTTGTTATCCCCATACTTTGCCTCACAATACCTTTCATATTCCTTAAAAAAATCCCCTATGTCCCTACTACCATATTCCTCGTATTGTGCACATCTAGGTATCTCTCTCATATATACAGCCTTTCGTACTTCCCGCTCACTCTCACTTTCGCTACTAACATTCTGATCCCTCTTAACCTCGTCCGAATACAGCGAATCAACTTCCATACTAACATCTATGCTCCTGATTACGCTTTTCTTACCCTTCTTTCTACCCACCTGTTTCCACTCACCGCTATCCAAATCACTCTCAGCCCCTTCCCTAATGTATTCAGTCCTAGTCTTATCCTGTCCGTCATCCTTACTAGCCTTCTTTCCCTTATTCGTCTTTTTTTCCTCAGCCCCCTTCTTATCCTTGTCCTCAGGTTTATCCTTACCCTGTCTCTTTCCCTTCTTTCCTTTACCTATCACAACCAAGTCACCTTCGTCACTCGTAGTTTCATCCCCTTGCTCTTCCACTGTCTTTACCACTTCTGGCCTATCACAAGACCTAGTAGGCCTACCTCCTACAGCTCCCTCTCCTGTGAACCCCTTCATCATCTCCTGCACTGTATTCATCATCACCAAGAATTTTTCGTCCATTTTATCAACCATTCTCTCTTCCGCTCCTTTCACTTCTTTCATTTCCACTTTTGCACTCCTTAGCATTCCTCTCATTTCCTCTAACTTGCTCTTCAGCTCCTCACACTCTACCCTCAACCTCTCATTATCCACTTCCAATTGTCCTCTTACTTCCCTCTCCAACCTCAACTCCTCCTTCAGCCTCTCCACCTCACTCAATCCTTCCATCCCAAACTTTCTCACCACTCACACACACTGGCCTAGACCAATCGTCCTGCAGCTGCCACACCAGCAGTCCCTGTTCGGGCGCCAAAAAATAATTTGGCGGGATAACAGGCTTATGAGAAAGCAGCAATCTCCCCCACATAAAGTTAATCTGTCTGGCTACCAAACCCACCCTCCATCACACTTTCCTCTTAACACTACAAAATACAGCAGGACTATTGACCCATACCTACATACAGAACAAACAAAAAACACAAACAGGTACTCACCTCTGGCTTCTGATACTCAGGGCTAGGCTGTGCTGTCCGCCGGATATAGGCTAGCCGACACACAACCACCGCCGACAACCAAACACAACCCAACCACCTGAGACCCACAACCCCACAACAACTCTGTAACCCAATAAATCACTGCAGACGAACACCAACAGCCCGAAAGAACACGACAACCACACGACTTACAGAAGCACAACAACCCGCCAAAACCACCACTCACAGACACCGAAAATGCACCCCCAACCTCTTCAACTTCACCAAAACCAGACAGACACACGCACAACAACCTTACAACACCAAAATCAATCAAATACCACAAAATCAACTAACAACCAATGGACAAATGGTGCCAAACCAACTCTGCGAATTCACTAACTGCCTTGCTTCTTCCAACTCTCGTAACAGACTTCCACTGACTTACCACAGAGCGCCACAACAGACATGCTTCCAACCGCCATTTAACCACTCCCATTCATTCTTCCACCTCTCTCTCTCTCTCTCTCTCTCTCTCTCTCTCTCTCTCTCTCTCTCTCTCTCTCTCTCTCTCTCTCTCTCTCACAACCTTTGGAGATGTTGTCAAATATAAACTATCATTACTCCTCCATAGGATATTGGGGACTCCCATGCCTAGCCTACCTTCCAAAACCAATTTTTGGCCTGGTCGGGTAGGCCAGGGAATAACCCTCAGATGAGGGAGTCTCCTGACGCTCAGACATCTTGAATTAAGCAAAAAAGGCTTCCTAAGAAAACACACACGTGTAGGTCTGCACAGTGCTATTAAAGGAATGGCGGAGGGGGCGCTAGTAGTAGCAGTAGCGGGCAGTAGATGGCCATGGAACGGCCTCTCTTTAGAGTGAGGGAAATTGAGAAAGGAGAAGTCTAATTGGCAGAGGACCTCTGGTAGTGGTTTTCGCACGCCCCAGTTTCCATACCGACACCCTATAAGGGTGAGCGAGCCGGCTATAACCCTGGCATTCCATATAGCTTTTTTCTCTTATATATTTAGCATTATTTATACCTTAGAAATGAGTGCTATAGGAGCATTTCACGGGACGACACAGGTTATGCCCAGAAATAAAATTTAGAGGGCAAGACCTATTTAAAATAAAAATTCTCGGGTAAAATAAAAAAAAGTTCATCCTTTCATTCCAAAACCACTACAATGTACACAGTGCTCAAGGTATGGACACATACAAGAAATGCTATAACAAGGCAATATGTGCAGTCTGCTCATCAGATAACCATACCACTAATTGGAACTGTAACCACCCAAAATGTATTAATTGTGGGCTAGCCCATCACACAAAATCTAAAGAATGCTCATTTTACCAATACAACGGTACAGGGACACCAACTGCATGGCATAAATCTTCAGCAGCTCACCCTCCTCCCAGGTGGCACTGCTGAAACGGGCTCTTCTGGCATGTGTCCAGTCTCACGAGTTCCTTGATACCAATCACAGAGACCCTTCTTCTTGTAGGAGGTTATTGACCCCCCATAAGCTGAAAAAGCCTGCTTAATTTCCCCAGCCAGGAACCTACCTAGCTTGGCGGTCCACCGACTGGACCTTCCCTTGGCAAATCTGCTGATACAGTATTCCTCAAAGTCCTTTAGGAAGCGGGAGAAACTGTGGCCGGTTTCCAGCTGGAATCTTGGGTTTGAGAGACTTCCTCGAGCCAGTGGTCTTGACCAGGTCAGACAGTTGTCAGTCTGACCATGAGATGTGCGATTCCTCCGAGGAGGTGCTATCCACAGTGCAGACACCAGAGTTGGCATGATTGCTAGAGGCATCACTGTCTGGTTCTTCCTCACTGGAGGACTCCTTGGTTTCAGGCCGGACTGAAACTGGCTTCCTCTCTGTTTTAGCCTTGATCCTCTTCTTAGGAATGGCCCCTTGGCAGAATTGGGATTGGAAGTAGCTGCAGGTATCACCTCGGGCTTGCTAGGGTTGATCTGGTCAACCAGGAACTGACTGTCTACCTCACTAACATTCAACTGTACTGGGCTAAAAGGATTCTTAGCCAGGGGCATTCCAAAAAGTACAGGGGACTCCTAAAAACCTCCTACAGGTGGCGGTGCCATCATGAACCCTGGAGGGGCTAGGGTCTGCCAATAGCCCCCCTTTGCTGGTCACTGGTAGTGCCAAGCCATTCAGGTTTGGCCAAACCAGCAAAATGAAGGGGGCACTGGTGGTCACTATGGTAGTAACCCCAGTGGCAACAAGACATGGGGGCGACGCCTCGGTGGTCTCCCGTATCACCAACTGATGCTTTAGGAAATGAACCTCATTCATTAATTCGGTCACCAGCAATCCAAGGTTCTCAATATCTTGCTCAAGATTGCGTTCAGTCCTACTACCCTTCCTAGATGATGCTATATCTAAAGGATATTATCTTCCCAGGTCTGGGCACCACTCCCGACTCTGATCCCGCCTAACTACGTACTGTACTGTACTGGATACCCAGGCAACAAGTTTCTGTACTGGGCACCACCCCTTTGGTTATTTTCTGAGCAAGGGGACTCAGCAATTTCAACACGAGGTAAGTTTTTTTTTAATAAAGTATTTAAAATTAAAATTCTAAGTGACTACAGGGGCTGATTTTGAGGAGTGACAAAACTACATTTAATTTATAAGAAAAAAATAAGCATCCTAGCATCTCTAGGCTGATGATGATATCCTTTTCATATTTTAATACAGTCACACACCACAGTTCACCTTAACCAGGTATAATTGAACAGTTATTATCATTAAATTGAATCACCAATCACTGCCTTTTCAAAACATTATCAACAACAACAAGAGGAGTATGCCACTCATCTTTGCTCATTCATTTGCTGAGTGTATTATAGAACAAGTTTCTTCAGATTTGTTTAACCCTCATTCAAGCACCACACTGGGTGGGCTGTAGGGCATTGATTGAACACCTTTAAAAAAATTAGATAATTAAATGGGGAGCTAAGCATTAAAAAAAATCTGAATAGCATTAATATCAAGCTACACAACTAAATAAAATCAATTCATGCAAATCAAAATTTGACAAATTATTTCTATTCTGTACAAAGTAAAGACCTGTGTAGAGTGGTCTTTAAAGCAAGAAGTAGTGCAAGAAGTACCATTTTTTCCCTAGGGAAGATCTGCGTTAGACCTCTTTCCATCTCTCTACAACAGGAAGCTGGGAGTCCAAGAATCCTTTTCCTTAGACAGCATCTTTGGCACAATCTCCATAGTAGGCATTTCCTCAGCTCTGCCAAATACGTCAGGTCTGGACAGAGTAGTTTGCTGAATTCATCAGGTCTTGGGCAGGCTCTTAAGCCCTATGAATTTCAGGATGTCCATGGTGACCCCTGTGTGCACAGGTGGAGCGATTCCCAGAAGTAATGTATCTTCTGTTAGCAATTGCGAGAGAAATCCTCCATGGGCCCTTCCTTGCCAGCCTCATGTGGAAATGTTCCACCATTTGGTAAAATCTCTGTTGCTTTGTGGCCAGAGGCTGTCGAGTAGTTCCTGAAAGCGAGAAGGTTTTCTCACAAAACAGCAGACCAGATGCTTAGCTGTCTCGGGAGGTCTTTGTCAGTAGTTTACCGAAAAGAGTGAGCCACCTTATATGGTTGGAATGAAAAGGTCTTTCCGTCTCGGCTTTCAGGAACTGCAGGGCCAACTTTGGGTTGATCCTGCACCTTAAAGGCTTGGACATCTCTTCATCCTGGGAATTAATGGTGTTTTGGAGTGTAGCACAGCCATATTCAACAAAGGAGCTCAAATATGCAATGTGCAATCTTACTCTGGTCTGGAGTAGTCTCACTTGAGCTCCACGTAAACCACTACGTCAATAGTCAATGGGAGATGACTCTGAGACAGTTTTTCCTGTTTGCATTGACTTCCTCAAAAGAGAGAGTTAACTTCATGGCAACATCAAGGATGAGAGGTCTGTGGCCTTTGAATTGTCCCGAATTTCTTAGGTAAGACTCAGAATCCCCCGGTTCATGATGCAAATCCGTCTCATTTTCATTCTACTCCAGAATGAATTGGTGGACAGTGATCTGTAGGAGTTCTTGCCTTGTCCTGTCAACTCTGCCCTGCTATCTGAGGGTTCTCTACCTAGGACCACCGGTCATTGAATTTGTGTTAGCACCGGTCGGTCAGGATTGGAGGTTTCCAAAATCCCCTTGACATTCTAGCTGCAGGGGGTGATTAAAGGCATACTCCTCATTTGGTAGTTCTGCCACAGAGTCTGTGTGGGCTAGAGCATGTGACATCAGAGGATTCAGTTTCTCAAAGAAGAATTTGTCGGTTCATAGGATTTTGAATATTGGTTCCTGGTTTAAGCAGACCATGTTCACCTTTCTAAAGGACATTAGCCATAGGTCCTTGGACACTTTTCCTTGGGTCTGGTGGTGGCTGCCCATCAAGTTGAGTAACTCACCCAGTGCCCCCAGTGGGACAGTTAGTATCTTACCTGATTGTGTGGGAGAGAGAATGAGGGAGATGGCTGGTCTCCTCCTTTCTTTTTTCCCTTGTCTTCTTCCTGGCAGGTGGGTTGAAGAATTTGACATGTCATAAGGTGGAACTGGTCTGATACAGGTGAGTGTGGCAGCCATACCGATTGCAGTATTTGTGTGTTCCTATACAAATAACAAATCTGTTTCTCAGTAGCACTTACTCCTCTCTCTAACAAAGGGAGAAAGGAGTGGTAACAAATCCGTGTGGCATATGTGATTTGTTGCTTGAACAGACAAAATTCTATTTACCTTCCACTAATACAATGAATCTGAACGTCTTTAATTTTGTTTCATCCCAGAAGCTTAGAACTCGATCTTCTAAGAAAGGTGGTCAGGCAGGCTGAATCCCCAGCCAGTTCTGGATACTTGTACCTCCCTCCAAGTATGAGTCTATCCGCATATGAACAAATGACAAATTTTTTAATCAATTTGTATTTTTCATAGCTAACAAACCTAAGGTCGAGGTCTTAACGTTAATTGCCCACCTGTCACGTATCCTGGGATGGAAGAAAGACTGATATTTTGCTGGGGTACGATCTTGGTTGATGACCAAGCATCCATTCCATATATGCATGAGTTGCCAGGTGCCACAGATTCCATATTTTACCATCTTTGATTGTTTTTACCGGTTTCCCAGCTAGCGCTAGATTATCCTATTGTTAAGACCTCAGGTTTGTTAGCTATGAAAAAACAAATTGATTAAAAAAATTTGTTATCTATCGAAACTCAACATTTAAAGGCATTCTTGCTGAAGGCAAAGATTTCTTATTTAATAGGATCATGTTCCTCAGTAAAAACCAGTTTCCTAAATGAAGTCTAAAAAAATTTTTTTTTTTTTTTTTTTTTTTTTTTTTTTTTTTTTTTTTTTTTTTAGAAATAATTCCTGAAAACCAGCCCGAGAAGAGCCGTTGTTAGGCTCAGAGGTCTGGATAAACTAATCCTTTATATAATGATAATAAAAATACTGTTTGCATCAATGTATGATCCAAATACATATACTGTATGGTCCAGCAAAATCAACATTGAGGTGTGGCCATCTATGTCTTCGACATTTCAGTGGGCGCATTAGATTGGTCTTTGATTATTTTGTAAAATAATGAAAAAAGGGATTTTGACGGAGGAAAAATCTATTTATGGGCAATGACCCATGTCGCTCAGTGAAATGTATCCTTGATCCTCATTTCTAAGGTATAAATACTGCTATACATACCAGAGAAAAAAGCGATACAATAGTGCCAGAATAACTGGCTCGCTCACCTTATATAAAGGTGTCGGTATAGTAAAAGGGCGAGTGGAAACCACTACCATAGGTCCCTTGCCAATTAGCTTCCTTCTCCACCAAAATCCCTCGCTACAGAGGAGCCGCACCAAAGCCCCGCTACCCGCTACTTCTACAGTGAGCGTCTCTGGCGTCATTCCTGAAGATAGTACCCAAGCTTGGGCCAGACAGGGTGAGGAATATGAAAGAGGGTGGGATTTCACTGGGCGGCATGGGTCATTGCCCAGAAATAGATTTTTCCCCGTCAAAATTCCTTTTCTGGGCTCAGCCCGTGTCGCTCCATGAAATAGGGCCAGAGAATTGGCTCCACCAAGCTTGGAAAGTTATATAAACTCATATAAAATTACTGCAAAAGGTAGGTAAATTAAAACACAAGTAAGGTTAGTTGCTATAATATAGTACTTAAGATTACAACAGAGTAATAAAACTATATACAAATAAATGCGTTTTAAAAAACCTTAACTAACTTAACATTAAGAAACTATAATTACAGTAATATGTGATAATGATATACAAAATATCTAGGGGAACCAAGCCCAAAGACAAGACAATAGTATCCATATGTACAACTACATCCAAGGTTAAATACAGAGACGACCAAGCTAAGTAAGGGTGCTGGTGAGGCAGGCAGAAGAGCTACAGAGAAGAGTTAGGAATATTAAGCAGTGTCAGGGGAAACTGTGTTTCCCGCTGCCACTGGAGAAAATTTAAGGGCTTCTAAAGACTTCAGATAGTGGCGCTTAAAAACTGTCGGAGATTTCCAGCCTGTGTAACGTCTTAAGATCGTCAAAATTCATATGTTGAAAGTAATTGATTGAAGTGGCAACTGCCCTAACATCATGAACCTTTGGAAAAGAATCTGGGTTGGCTTGCTTAATAAAATACAAAATTTGTTGCCTAATTCCCTTTAAAGAAAGTGTACCACCTTTCTCTCTAATAAATAAAGGACCTGAGGATACCAGGGTAGTCCTGCTCAAGTAGGCCTTTAAGGAGTTAACTGGACATAAAGACTGGTCTTGTGGAAGTGGTATGATTTTCCAAGGGGTCCACCTATCTTGTGGCCAAAAAATGACGATCTGGGGAAAGAAGAAGTTCTCCTGAAGGTAGGAATTCGATAAGACCTGGATCTCTAGAAAAGCCGACAGTTCTGAAATTCTAGCTCCTGAGGCCAAACTTATGAGGAATGATGTTTTCCTCAATAGGGCTAGATATTCACAGGATTCATTATTTGTTTGTGAGGCCAATTTAAGGACATCATTTAAATACCATGAGACTGACTTAGGTCTCTCAGAAGGTCTAAGTCTAGCACAGGCCTTTGAGATAGAAGAAAAATATGAATCCGTTAGGTCTATATTAAAACCAAATTGAAAGATCTTTTTAAGAGCAGATTTGGTAGTAGTTATTGTACTTGGTGCTAAACCTTTTTTGAATAATGTCCTGAAGAAGGTTATGGCCAAATTAATAGTCATAGTTTTGGTATTTGAGCCTTTAAGGAACACAGCCAGTTTTTTAACGGTTGAATCATACTGGCGCAATGTGGATTCCCTTTTATCCGATTCTAAGAATTTTATATTTTGAGGATCGATGTTGGCATCTTTTTGTGCCGCAAACTTCATAAAGTCCATAAAGTTAGGGCTTTCTAAATTCTTGAGGAAGCGGACACAGTCCTTGTTTGTACTAACTGGGTTAGTTTGGGATTGGGAATCTGTTGAGGCCGGAGTCCCAATTCCAGAAGTAGAGGGAACCAATTGCTTTTGGGCCAGTTGGGAGCTACTAAGGCAACCTGTCCTTTGAACGTTCTGAGGTTGTCTAGTACCTTCAGAAGAAGATTCACTGGAGGAAACAGGTAAATCTTCTTCCATTTGTACCAGTCCAGAACCATAGCGTCCGTGGCGAAGGCCAGAGGGTCCAGGTTGGGAGCCACATAGCATGGGAGTTGGTGGTTTGACTCCATGGCAAAGAGGTCTACCTGAAGCCCCGGAACCTTGTGACAGATCCATTTGAATGACTCCTTGTACAAGGTCCACTCCGACTCCAGCGGGACGGAGCGTGATAGAGCGTCTGCTACCACGTTCCTTACTCCGGTAGGTGAGTGGCTGACAGATGGCATTTGTTTTTGTCTGCCAGGGAGAAAATGGCTATCAGCACATGGTTGAGATGGCTTGATTTGGATCCGCTCCTGTTTATGCAGTGGACTACTACTGCACTGTCTAGAACTAGCTTGACATGTATTTTCTTGGGAGGATGGAGCCTCTTAAGTGTGAGAAATACTGCCATGGCTTCCAGAACATTGATATGTAGCTGGCGGAATGGTAAGGACCAGGTTCCCTGGACCTTTTTGTACTGTGAGTATCCGCCCCAGCCGCTTAGTGAGGCATCCGTGTGGATCACTAAGGAAGGCGGGGGGGAACCGGAGAGGTACTGCTCTTGCCAAATTCTTGACTTTTGTCCATGGACGGAGACGTTTCCGTAGAATCGCCGGGATGAAGGCTAGCTTGTCCTGGGGGATCTGCAGTTTGCTTTCGATCGCCAGACCCGGTTTATATCCTTCAGTCTGGCTTTCAATAAGATGTCTGTGACTGAAGCGAACTGGAGTGAACCGAAGATTCTTTCTTGGTTCCTCAGGGAGGTCTGGGAATGGTTGAGAAATTGCCTTGTTGACTTGGCTATTTCTTTCCTTTTCAACGGCGGAATTGATAAAGTATGGGACTTTAAGTCCCACTGTAGGCCTAACCATTGGAAGCGTGATTCCGGTGTTAGCCTGGACTTTGTCCTGTTTATTTGGAATCCCAAGTGTTCCAGGAATTCGATTACCTTGACCATCGCCTTATGGCACTCTTCGGAGTTGCTTGCCCATATGAGCCAATCGTCCAGATAGGCCACTAGCATTATTCCTTGCTTTCCCAATTCTTGTACCACTACTTCCGCCAACTTTGTGAAGATTCTGGGGGCTATGTTGAGCCCGAATGGCATCACTTTTGAAGGAGTAAGCTATCCTTCCTAGCTTGAACCCTTGAAAGGGGCGGAAGTGTCTTGCTATTGGAACATGATAGTAGGCATCTGTAAGATCTATAGAGGTTGTAACGGCCCCACGGGGAAGCAAGGTCTGTACCTGTGAAACGGTCAGCATCCTGAACTTGTCGCAAAGAATGAATGAGTTTAGATAGGACATGTCTAGGATAATTCTCTGCTTTTCTGAGCCTTTCTTTGGCACGCTGAACAAGCGTCCTTGAAATTTTAAAGTCTTGAATTTTGATACTACACCCTTAAGAAGATCTTGGGTGTACTCTATCAATTCCACTGTTGGTTTCTGATAGAAGCTGTTGGATAGAGGAGGGTTCTGAAGCCAACTCCATCCTAGACCTTTGGTCACGATACTCTGAGCCCAAGGGCTGAACCCCTACCTTTGACGGAAGAGGTACAGCCTCCCTCCTACCTTGGGACTCTCACTGCTGGCTTGCTAATGGGCGGCCTCCGCGTGAACCCCGGAAACCTTTGCCCCTGCTGGCGGCTCTTCCGGCTCCTCTCTGACAGAAGGCACTTCTAGCCCTGCTGCCCCTGGTGAACCTATTAAACAGCTGAAAGGCCTGAGCCTCAAAAGCCAAGTTATAGGCCGGAGAGACAGCGAAGGAGGTCGATGGCTGGGGCTGTTGAGGAGGTTGGGCCAAAAGCACATACTGTTGTTGTGGTTGTGCTTTTGCTGCAGCCTGTTGTGGTACCTGAGGTACCTGTACTAGAGCCTGTTTAGGAGCCTGGAAGGGCTGAAACTTCCTAGGCTTCTTCTTTTGCCTGGGGTTGGATCCGGAGGACTCGGGTTTGCGTTTGGGGACGAGACCCCACCGGACCTTCAGGCTCTGGTTTACTTTAGAGGCCTCGTAAAGTATATACCTCATTCACCACTGGGGTGGGGAAGAGGTCCGTGCCCCATATCGAGGAGGAGATGAGCTTGTTCAGCTCATGTCGGATCGTAGCCTCAGTCAGGACATGCTTCCTGCAGTTCCTCCTTGCTATGACAAAGTCATAGAAGTTGTACTGCATTGTATGCAGAAGCGACTTAGCCATGACCTTAAACAACGGCTCTTGTTCATAAACAAGAGCCGTCATCTCCGCCATAGTCAAGGAGTTCAGGGACCTACTTAATCTAGTCCGGGCATCAAACTCGGTCTGGATAAGGAAGTCGGAGAGTCTAGGTAGCCTCTCACTAGACAAGGTGGTAGCACAGTCCAGCTTAAGCTTTCCTACAGTGAAGGTAGGAGCTGCACCTTCAAAGTAGTTTTCCGACCCTGGTATCAGGAGAGAGGTAGGTTCCGTCTCTCTGAGCTGGGGCATGGGCTCATCCTTCAGAGCCGCCTGGTACGTAGCCTCCACCACTTTCATAGTCAGTGGAAGAGGAGTCCCTTCCACCGTGGTGAAGATGGTGAAAGAGCTCCTAAAAGCAGTAAGGCGAGTGTTTTCACTCTCCCACTCCGCTAAACTTCTCAGCCAAGCTTGCTGAGTCTGCTCTCAGGGGAGGATGACGGTCTCCTTCGGGACCTTGTCCTCTCTCATCATGGCTGCGTCCGTTAGACGTACGTAGCCCATGAAAGGAGGTAGTAAGTTCTCAGGATAGAACTCAAAATCTTCTATCCTGCGAGTACCACAACCCTCAATTGAGAGCATCCCATCTGTGAAGGGGGCATGGAGAGCCACCCTCCAGGGGTTGTTCTGCTTGAACGGAGGGAGGTTCAAGGAGTCAGGCATAAGCAAGGGTAAAATTGCTTGGCCTGACTGGGGATGCCCTGCCGCCAAAGTATCCCGGATGCCCGTGATAGCTCCCTCTTGGGCTGCGACCCTCTCCGTCAAGGATTGGATCGAATGCCCGGAAGCCTCGACCGAACTGTAGAGTTGCATGAACATCTCCTGGAACTTGGTCTGAACCAAGTTCCCAACCATATCACCTACCTGCGCCAATATGTTGGAGGAGAAGGTTTCGGGGTCGAAGGAGGAAGCCGGAGCTTTTTCCTTTCGAGGCTTATGCTTCGAAGATTTCGAAGACGAAGACGAGGCTGCCCTTGTCCTGTCAGCCTCGGGATGGTGAGCCGAGGCCTTAGAGATTGGAGAAGGGATCGTCTTCTTAGGCAGGGCCTTAGTCTTTGGTTTGAAGCCTGAAGAAGGCTTCACTTTGGGGATTGTCAGAGAAGACTTAGGCCTGATGGACCTTTGCTTCTCTGAGAACCCCCGGAAAGAAGTAGAGGTAGAAGGAAGAGAAAGAGAAGGAGAAGGGCTCAGGGAAAGGCCCTGAGCCCCTACAGAGTCTGCCTCACTCACACCCTTACCGCTGCCCATGACGTCAACAGTCATGGGCTCCAGGTCCAGGTTGAGGGCCGCAACTTCGCCTACAACTTCCTCCGTGGCTGAGCCGTCCTCTTGAGGCGCAGCCATCGCCTGAATGTCTGCGATGAGGGGGGCAGCCACGTCCGGTTCCACTACCGACCCCTTCTTGGCCCCCGGAAAAATGAGGTCTGCCATGTCCTAGGCGAGGATATAGGGGCGTTCTTTTGGGGGGGGTTCCTTCCAAAACCCCCAACCCAGGCTCTAAGGGAGGTCAGTGCAGCCGACCGGACATCTTCGAGGCCCTGTAAAAGGTATTAACGTTAGACTTGCAACTAAAGATGGAAATAGTCTAAAATTATTAGTAAGGAGACTCAATGTATCATAACAAAGACGTTTAGAAGAGGAAGTACCTCGGCGGAGGCCTCAGAGACCAAGATGTAGCACGTAGAGCAGTTCTCATGGTGCCACACTGTATCATCGCCCACCCTCACCGCGCAGCCGGCGTGAGAACGGCACACCATGGCCGCTGGAGTCCTGCAGGACTGCGTTGCAGCCATTCTCTTGACAACAGGTAACCTGTAAGTCAAATGATACATGAGTACCATTGAAAATCTGCTGGAGTGGCTTTGGCATCCAGAATGTATTATATAACAGGTACATAATCATGTACCTACGTATTATAATTAAAATAGAGGGGGTAAATGTCACCTCGGTCACTAATTGCTGGCGGGGTGGCCTGATAATTTATACTATTATAAGGGATTTTTGACGAAGGAAAAATCTATTTCTGGGTGATTGGTCTCGTGTCGCCCTATGAAAGGATCCTTAATATCATTCTTTCTAGGTAAAATTAATCTAAAATTACCAGAGAAAAAACAAAACAAATTAAGAAAATGTCAGTAAAACTGACTCGCTCACGTCTTAAAAGAAGTGTCGGTTATGGCAATAGGGGCGAGTGGGAACACTACCACGAGACATTCACCAATTAGAACTTCCAATCAGAATCCCCACAAGAGAGAGCTGATACCAACGGGCGATGCGGCCGCTACTACTACTACTACTAGAGGACGCCACGGACAGCAGCGCCCCTAGCGGACATCCTTAATCTAAAACTCTTGTCCTGCAGGGGGGCAAAGAATACAGGGTGGGTTTCATAGGGCGACACGAGCCAATCACCCAGAAATAGATTTTTCCTTCGTCAAAATCCCTTTTCTGGGCTCAGCTCGTGTCGGCCTATGAAAGAGTACCAGAGAAACAGACAAGATGGGAAAAAAGGACAAATGAAAAGCAGTTGTAAAATGAGGGATATAATATAAGTAAATCAATTACAGCATATAAACTAAGTACTTAAGTCTAACTTATTCTAAACAGTAACATAAAAGAAAGTTAGTAATGTAAAGTACTTAAAATTACAGTAAACACAGTAAATTAATAATAATTCAGTGTAATTTTATTTTCAAAATAGATTTACTTAGATAACTTATTTACAAAATATACAAACCACATTGTGTCCTACCCTAGCATAAAAATAAGGGTAGGTACACTGAAGTACATTATCAGTACAAAATGTGGATGTCCCTAGCAAAAAATAAGGGACAATCCACTAATATGATTTCAGCGGCTAAGGCTAGGATATCCGAGTAGCATGGCGATAGGGTGAGGCATGTTGGATGAGGTAGGTAGAAAGGAGACCTGGATCTGTACTACAACTACTATACAGTATCAGGAGAAACAATGTTTCCCGCTGCTACTGCTGAAAATTTTAAAGATTCCAAGGACTTTAGATAATGACGTTTAAAGACTGTCGAGATTTCCATCCAGTATACTTTTTTAAGATCCTCAAAGTTCATATGTTGAAAGTAATTAATTGAGGTGGCTACTCCCCTGATGTCATGTGCTTTTGGGAATGAATCAGGATTGGCTTGTTTAATGAAGGTAAGGATTTGTTGTCTAATACCTTTTACTGACAAAGTACCACCTTTTTCTCTCATGAAGAGAGAACCTGAGGATCTTGAGGGTGTATGAGATAGAAAGGCTCTTAAAGTTGATACTGGGCAAGAGAAGGGTCTTGCGGAAGTGGGATGACTTTCCAAGGGGCCCACCTTGCAAGAGGATCCTCATTTTTAGCCAGAAAACTACGATCCGGAGCAAGCAGAACTTCTCCTGAGGGAGGAATTCCACATGACCCGCATCTCTGGATAGAGCCGACAGTTCTGAAATTCTAGCTCCTGAGCTAGGCTTAATAAGAATAATGTCTTTCTAAGAAGCATTATGAATGTACAAAGACGAGTTGTCAGTATCTGAAGCTAGTTTGAGGACATCATTTAAGAACCATGAACTGCAGTAGGCCTTTGAGAAGGTCTAAGTCTAGCACAGGCTTTAGAATAGACGTGAAATAAGATTCATGTCAGATCTATCTGAAAACCTAACTGAAAGATCTTCTTCAAAGCCGATTTATGAGTAGTAATAGTGCTAGCTGCTAAACCTTTTTCAAACAAGGATCTGAAAAAGGATATAGCTAAGTTAACTGTCATGGTTGTAGTGTTTGATTCTTTCAGGAAGGATGCTAATTTTTTAACAGCTGAGTCATATTGTCTAATAGTTGACTCTCTCTTATCTGATTCTAGAAGAGAATATTTTGTGGATCAATATTAGCATCTTTGTTAGCCGCAAACTTCATGAAGTCCATAAAGTTAGGGTCTGAAGAATTCCTGAGGAAGCGAACACAGTCCTCATTTGTACTGATTGTGACAGCTTGGGATTGGAATCCGTTGAGGTCGGAGCCCAATTTCCAATTGAAGAAGAGCATACCAGTTGCTTTTGGGTTTTGGGCCAGTCCGGTGCAATCAGAGCTAACCTATTCCCTTGAAAGTCCTCAGCTTGCTTAAGACTTTTCAGAGGAGATTCACTGGAGGAAAAACATAAATTTTTCTCCACTGATCCCAATCTACGACAGGGCGTCCGTGGCATAGGCCAGAGGGTCCAGGTTGGGGGCCACATAGCAAGGGAGCTTGTGGTTCGCTTGTGAGGCGAAGAGATCTACTTGGAGACCTGGGACTCTCCGGGCATATCCACTGGTGAATGACCCGTCGTCTAGGGACCATTCTGATTCCAGAGGGACTGACGGGACAAAGCGTCTGCTATCACATTTCTTACCCCCGCCAGTGAGTGGCGGACAGATGCCATTTGTGTTTGTTTGCTAGGGCAAAGATGGCTATCATGACATGGTTCACATGCTTGGATTTGGACCCTCCCCTGTTGATGCAATGAACTACCACTGCACTGTCCAAAACTAGCCTTAGATGAGACTTTTTTCGGGGGGAAGCAGTCTCTTCAAGGTAAGAAATACTGCCATTGCTTCCAGAACGTTTTATGTGGAGCTGGCGAAATTGAACTGACCAAGTCCCCTGAACCTGTTTTTTTTTTGAACTGAGAATATCCCCCCCCACCCGGACCCCGGAGGGAGGCATCCGTTGTGAATGTTAACACTGGAAGGGGATATTGAAGGGTACCCACCCGCTTGGCTAAGTTCTATTTACTTTTGACCATGGACGGAGTTGATTGCGAAGGATCTGTGGAATTACTGACAACTTGTCTCGAGATTTGGCGTTTGCTCTCGATCGCCAACTCGATTTATATCGTTTAGCCTTGCTTTCAGGAGGATATCTGTCACCGAAGCAAACTGAAGGGACCCTAGGATTCTTTCCTGGTTCTTCTCCTTGATGTTTGTTTTGCAATTGAGAAATTGTCTGACAGATTTTGCTATTTCCTTCCGTTTGGCCACTGGAATTGACAGATTGTGGGAAGACAAATCCCATTGGATTCCAGCCACTGAAAACGAGACTCCGGGGTAAGTCTGGATTTCGTTTTGTTTATCTGGAACCCCAGATGTTCCCAGAAAGTGAACTACCTTTTTGGTGGCTTTGAGACATTCCTCGACTGGTTGGTGCCCAGATCAACCAATCGTCGAGGTATGCTGCTACCATGATTCCCTGAGTTCTCAATTGCTGCACAACCACTTCTGCTATTTTCGTGAATACCCTGGGGGCTACATTCAGACCGAAGGGCATCACTTTGAATGAGAATGTCTGATTTCCTAGCCTGAATCCTAGGAATGGGCGGAAGTGTCTGGCTATAGGGATATGATAGTATGCGTCTGTAAGATCGATGGAGCATGTGACGGCTCCACGCGGAAGTAAGGTCCTTACTTGCGAGAGGGTAAGCATCTTGAACTTGTCGCAACGAATGAAAGAGTTTAGCTTTGACAAGTCTAAGATTACCCTTCTTTTTGTTGAGCCTTTCTTTGGCACGCTGAATAAGCGACCTTGAAATTTTAGATGCTTGACTCTCGCAATAGCTCCTTTCTGAAGGAGTTCTTCCGCATAATCTGTCAATTCCTTTGATGGTATTTGGCGGAATGATTTGATTGGAGGAGGATCTTTGATCCAACTCCAACCCAATCCTTTGGACACTATGCTCTGTGCCCAAGATTGCTGAACCCCCACCTGTGACAGGAAGAGGAACAGCCTCCCTCCTACCTGGGGAGCCTCATTGTTGATGGGCGGGTTGACCACCACGCCCTCCTCTGAACTGCTTACTCCTTGTCGCCCGCCCTGCGGCCACGCTGGCGAAAGTAGCGCTCTCGCCTACCTCTCGCTTTTCCTGTTAAAGGGGAGGGTAGGCCTGACCTTCACGTAGGGTGGTTTAAGGCCGGCGAGAGTGCGTAGGAGTCGAAGGTTGAGACTGAGGAGACCAAGCAGGAGGATGGGCTGGTTCTGCTTAGAAGTAGCAGGTTTGTCCCTGTGGGTAACCGGGACGGCCTGAACAAATTGCTGCTGTTGCTAGTGTTTCTGGTAAGGCTGGAACCTTTTACCAGCCTTCTTTGGTTTTTCTTACAGCAGTGGGGAACGGATTTCTTTTGCTTCCTCTTAGATGAATACCCCACCTAGCTCTAAGGCTCTGGTTGAGCCTAGCCGCCCTCGTGGTGTACTTTCAATTTTACAGCGGACTCTGGGAGAAGATCCGCTCCCCACATGCTAGAAGCCCAGGAGTCTATTAGGCTCATGCCTAATAGTGCACTCCTGCAGAACGTGCTTTCGGCAATTCCTCCTAGCTTGGAAGAAGTCGAAAGCATCCGTCTGAACCGTCTGAAGCTGGAATTTGGCAAGATTTTAAACAAAGGTTCCGTGCCATACGAGAGAGCAGCCACTCTGTTATGATCAGCGAATTGAGGACTGCCAAACCTAGTTCGCGCGTCGAACTCCGCCTCCTGAATCAAGGAATCAGGCAGCCTTGGGAGCTTTTCGCCGACTGGTCCATGGCGCAGTCCGGTTTGAGCTTACCAAGCGTGAACGTGGCTGGCAAGTTCTCCCACCAACTCCAAAAGCTGGAAGAGCGGAGAAGTAGACTCCGCCTCCCTTCGCTGTGGCATGGGCTCATCCTTGAGGACTGCCTGAAGAGTCGTCTACTATTTTTGTAGCGAACGGAAGAGAAGCCTCCTCTCCGTCGCAAAAAATAGTGAAAGGACTCTTATAAGCTGAGCTTGGTGTTTGTACACTCCCAGTCCCTCAAGGCAGTGAACCCATTCACGTTGAGCATGATCCCTACTGTAGAGAAAACTTCTCCCTAGAGATCTTGTCTTCCCTAGTAAGCGCCGCTTCAGGTCAGCCTAGCATAACCAATGAAAGGCTGCGTCAAAACCCGGAGGATAAAACTCGAAGTCCTCAATCCTTCGAGTTCCACACTCTGGGATAGAGATCATACCATCCTTAAACGGAGCGTAAGCGGCTACTCTCCATGGGTTCTCCATAGAGAAAGCTGGTAGTGAATATATGGTGAAGCTGGAGAATACCAGCATTTGTTACTTGGGAGGACTGGAGGAAGTGGGGAACCTAAAGAGAGCCAGCTACTCGGTCCTCATTCTCTCTAACTCTGTTAGAGAGATCTTGGATGGACTGGCCCGATTGAGACAGAGTGCTCGACAGTTGTGCGAACATCTGCTCAAACTTTGTCTCCCCAGGGCGGAGACTTGAGAGCCGACCAACTCACCCACCTGTTGCATCACCACTGCTGAGAAAGCAGTGGGATCAAAGGTGCTGGGTCCCGCTCCTCCAACCGGCGTTACCGGAGTGGATGCGGTGGAGGCCGGAGAAGGCATTGGCTCGGCGGGAGCAGCGAACCTTCTCCTTAGAAGACTTGCTTCTAGAGCTCTTCGAGTAAGAAGAGCTCGGCTTGGCCTTCACCGCGTCAGCGTAAGAAGTCGAAGACTTCTTAGCTGAAGAAGACGAAGACAACTTCTTAGAAGTCGTCTTAACTAGGGTCTTCGGTTCTCTCTGTCCCTTCACCTTTGGGGGTACAGAGAGAGCGGGAGAGCGGGTGGGTGGGATCTCAGATCCCACAAAGCCTTGGAAAGAAGCACTTGAAGAAGGGACAGGAGAAGATCCAGGAGCGCCCAAGGAAAAGACCTTGGGCGCCCGACACACCTACCTCAACCAACAAATCCTCCGACCTACCGCCATAGGCTTCAGTGTTGAGGTCCAGGGTAGCGACGTCCGGGACCGACTCCTGTGTGGCTACGACCCGAAAGATTGCTGCATCTCTTGCTGGATGGAGGCTATGAGAGGGGCTGCGGATAAGGGGTCAACATACCCTGTTGACTTGCCCCCGGGGAAGATCTGGACGGCCAGCTTCTTGTCTAAAATATAAGGCTGGCCTTTGGCGGCGTTCTTTCCGAAGCCGCCTACCCACGCTTTCAGGGTTGCAAGGGCGACCTCCCTCACACCAGCAGCCTGAAAGAAAAGGCGAAATGAGCTTCTAATGGCGGGACGGGGTTAACAAACTTATGTCTAAGAGTTGTTAGTAAAATGATAAAAAAGTCTATAATCGACTTACCCCCTCCACCAGCTGACTGACTAGGTCGTAGCAGATGGCGCAGGCTTCCGGGTGCCAGACGATCATATCGTTGTACGGCGTGGCACATGGAGCGTGAGACCTGCACTCATCGTGGCCGCAGGGGTCGTACAACGTCGCGTTTGCATCCCAGGACCTGACAGTTGGTAGCCTGTAAGTGGAAAGATACATAAGTATCAGGAGAACACTTACAGCCTAACAGTTGCTCCGCTGGTGCCGGAGCGAGAAAGTTAGATTAAACCAGAGCCCCGCCATAATACGTGTGGTAGTAAAATGGTTGGTTGTCCTAGGCTACGGCGGAGACAAGAGATAGAATCCAACCAGGTGTGGTGGTAAAATGAAACCACGACGGATAATGGCGGGGATGGTATACGTATGAATAATAAAATTAAACAAATCATCGTAAAATTAGGGTATATCCTTAAAAATAACAATAATTATCAAACCTTTCCCCACCCACCCGTCTACTAGAAGAGTGCCCGGGTAAGAAGCAAGCTCTCTTCGTAGCGGGGGAGAGATTAAGTAAGGATATAGTAGGCAAGCAACCGACCACTAGTAGTGACCACCCCGCCCGCTGGCGGAGCCAGTAATCTATAACCAAAGGTGCCCAGGCTGCGGCGGAAAGGCTCCGTTCGTTATAGAAAGGGAAGGTGGCTGAGCAACTGGGGAAGGGGGGGAGGGTCTCGGCGTAACACGGGGCGAGAGAGAGAGGGGGGGGTGGCCTACTCCTCCCCGACAACAACAAACTACCCGCTCGGAGACCTGGTACCCTATGAGTGGTCGCCCTCCCATACCCCCCGCTGGGAGGAACCCCTGGCCTCCTCAGAGAGAGAGGGAGGAAGGCAAACTGAGGTTGTCATGGCAAACCAAGGGGTCCCCAGCGCCTCCCTATACTGGTAGGGAGGGAGGGGAAGGGGAAGGGGAAGTGCGATGGAACACGTGACCGCAAGTGGCCTAAGCCGCGAGCAACACAACCGTGGAAGGGCCACGTGAACCAGGCTGTACCAATACATGGGACATGCACCTAGGCTAGCCTAACACCCTAAATAGAACTAAATTTACATCGTAAAGATGGAAAAGACACTTTTAGTAGAAGAAAAAGAAGCCCAGGAGGAGGCAAACTGTTCCGAGGAACAGAAGCCTACTCGGAGCCAGCGATAGCCGATGAAGAGCAAGAGCCGGGATGCTGGGCTGGAACATAGTATAGCCCTAAATACCAAACTAAGAGAAATGGTAAAAGGGCTAACCTAGCTAAAACTCGATGTAAAAAACGATGAACGTGATATAGTAAGCCCATAAGTATAAGAAGTCCCAGTATGGAGGACCGGGAATTCTTAACGAGGCAGCATGGCGCCGCCACGAGACAACCGGGAAACCGTATATGACCTATTAGAAGGAAAATACTGGTTCCCGGAAGACTAAAATACAGTAAAACATTACTTATGAGGCACTTAACTTAGCCGTTGCGATGGCAGAACGTTCCATGATGGATGGTGATATAAATCCTCGTGAAATAGCACAAGCACAAGAAAATGCGTCTGAACGCTAGCGCTAATAATTAAGGATGTCCGCTAGGGGCGCTGCTGTCCGTGGCGTCCTCTAGTAGTAGTAGTAGCGGCCGCATCGCCCGTTGGTATCA
>NC_087200.1:57531196-57629266 GCF_015104395.2 Macrobrachium nipponense
TTTGATCACTTATCCCATGTGAGAGATCTTGGTCACTTATCCCACGAGAGAGATCTGGTCAATCATATCATATATGTCCTCACTCAAGAGGTGCTCTTCTTTTTCCATTTTCTGTGAAAAGAAATGAGAAATTTTTTTTAAAATACACATGACACAAACACCATCACAATGTCAACTCTGACTAGTAGATTCAGAAACGGTTGACGATCCCGAAACGAATACCGCGTGCGTACGATAACGATGCTGGTACCGAGTGGCCGAGGCACGCCACCACGTACATAGATGCATGATGGGAGGGATGCTGGTCAATAGGAGAGAAGGATCTCATGGCTGCGACTAGCATCAGGAACCAGTGGGAGAGCAGGAAGATGGTGGCAAGTCTACTAAGTTGGCGGCGCGCGAGTTTCAAAATTGTTATCGGTGGTTCGGGCGAATCCCGGACTTTACAGAAACCTTTCATATCTTGAAAACTTTTCGTATGTAGAGCCGTTAAATTTTTTGTATTGGCTTTCGTATATTGAGTTTTTCGTAAGTTGAGCCTTTCATATCTTGAGGTACCACTGTATGTTCAATAATTTGTTTTCTAGTATTGCTGTTATTTTACTTTCAGCTTTAACCAATTCCCGCCCAGGACGTACCATATTACGTCACTTGACAGCCAGCAAGAAATCCCAGGACGTAGCGTAATACGTCCTTCCACTCTCTCTTTTATACCAAGAGCTGGTGTGTTGGGATTGTGTATTTGAAGACTTCTCGTTGCTATTAGAAAAGACTAGATTAGTTTTATTTGCCTTTTATGAATTTAGATCCGCCTTGTTTTTCTAGGTTTAATTACTAGTTTTTAACAATAATTTTGTGGCAGAATAGCGTTGTTTTGTATGAGCATTTGCTTATATTAATTTTGAAATTTAAGTGTCTGTTGTCTGGTCATTTTAAGTGTTTAGCGTAAAGTGCTTAATTTAAAGTTTCTCATTGTGGTTAGGCGCCTCCTCCCAGTTTGTTTATATTACTGAACTATCGTTTTAACGATTGTTTTTCTTTTTTTATACGAGTGTTTATGAACGTGTCTTGGTGATGTCTGGACGTTGTGCTCGGACAGAGTTCAGTTCGGGCTAGAGCACTCCCTGATATCATACCTTGAGCAGCATACTGATTTGGATTTTGGATGACGATTATTTGGAAGTTTATTTGGACGACGTTTCTTTGGATTACGCTTTGGATCCTCGCCTTGGTCTGTGTCTGCAGGTTCTCTAGCCACCTGCAACTCGAGTGTCTCTTGCCTTGACCTGCAGCTTGTGTACTTCGAGTCGAGACTCGCAGGTGCTCCTGTCACCTGCGACTTGAGCCAGTCCTGCCTTTACCTGACGAGGAGGAATTCCCAGGGAATTGGTGCCGTCGCTTTCTCCCGGCACTTTCATCTCCGGTCAGCTGCTTTGGTTTAGGGAGCTTGCTAGCTCGTGAGATGGCCTGTAATGGAGGAGGCTGATGGACGCCAGGTCGACAGTTGTGTCTGATTTTCGTTTGGGATCGCCTTCCCTTTATGGTATTACTTTAGCGTTCAGGACCTGCCCTGATAGCTGATTTGGCGAGTGGATCACGGCCATAGTTTTGTCTCTCCTTTGATGCATCCACTGATGTGAGAACAACTATATATATATACATCATTTGCATTATTTAATCATATACATATATATTTTGTTCATATTTGTGTTGTGACTATATAACGTCACCCAGTGAGCCTATTATAGACAAGGCCTTGCGTGTTTAGCTTTGTGTTAATAGGTAGGATTTGTAATAGTTTTCTTGTTTTATTTACTCTGCCTTCCTACTCTCTTTGGATTAGTATATAGGGTAGTTTTTTTGGGTCTGGCCAGCAAAAGTTGTTTATATCCAAACAAGTCAATTATTAATAACTATTATTTCCCTTTTCTTTGTTAGGACTTAGTTTCTTAGTTTTAGGGAATCCTGAATGATTCTAAGGACTGGTATTTGTCCTTCTTGTTTTTGGGTTATGGTATTTGTCACATGAAACAAGGTTGATTTAAATTTTGTATTTGTTAAGTATTAAATATTGTTAAGTTTTCTTGAGTGTTTGTTTCTGCTGACCCTTAGCACTGAGTTACATTTATTACTGACAACAATTATTATAATAAGAACTTTTATAACAACCCCAAGGGTTGTAACACTCTCTCATCCTTTGTCGAACATAAGCTCCGCCCACTAGCCAATCAGAGCGGAGTAAGGCATCTCGTGACATTTCAGTGACGGAATTGAGACGTCACCACATTTCACCAATGGGAGCTCAGTATTTCAATCTTTCCTGTCTTTTCCCATTATTTATCACTCAGGAAGACATGTCGGCTCGCATATAGACAATACTGCAACTGTAGAATTCTTTTGATTATCGTTCTGGTTGCTTCTTTATCAATTTCCGCTCATATTTTTTAGTCTTGGGTGACTCTGGAGATTCCTCAGATGAATGTATGTACCAGGGGAATCTGATGATGAAAGTGAGACCAGATAGTGTGCAATCAGTAGGTGATTGCGAATTATTTGACGATATTGAGCCAATCACAGAAGAAGGTTGGCGGTTGTTGTCCGACATCTCTGATGATTCTCGGCCAGATCCTGTTCCTTCCCTCAGCGATCCCAGTCACGGGGTGGATATTTATTTGTCTCAGGATAATTTTCCTTCATCTGACGTGGCGTTTGAATATTTTATAGATCCAGAAATGGTGGATACTTTGTGTTCTTTGATAAATGAAAGGGCAGATCAGTACAAAGATTTTCCTGAAAAGAAAACTCTTCACGGACTGATATGGAAACTAGTAAACACACGTGAACTGCATGTTTTTTTTTCATTACTCATACTCATGGGAGTGGATAAAAAACCTGACATGCATATGTACTGGTCACGTGATCCTTTGACTGGAGGAGCACCAGTGTTTTGTAAGGAGGTTATGAGTAGAAATAGGTTTTTGTCCATTCTAAAATTTTTGAGATTTTCATCCACTGCTCAAGTGACATGAGACCCACGCACAAGGATTGAACCATTTTTATCTTTATTGCGGCAGCATGCACAAGCTCTCATGCGAACATCAAGACACATTGCTGTTGATGAAGCTCTTGTATTATGGAAGGGATGTCTTGGCTTTAGATGGTTCATCAAAATCAAGAGAGCCCGTTTTGGAATAAAAGTATTTGTATTTTGTCCAACAGGAGAAGGGTGGGACGGATATTCTTGGAACTTTGCAGTGTATTACGGAAAAAGTAATTTCAAGATCCAAGGCCCTGCTGCTTCTCATCTCAGCGTATCAGAAGATATCATCGTGTACCTCATGGAAGATTTGTTAGATCAAGGGCACCATGTCATCACTGATAATTGGTACACAAGCATCCGAACTCAGTGATTGTTTGCTGATGAGAGAAACTATGCTGACAGGAGTAGTTTGGAGAGGAAAAGGACCCCCACAAAACAAATTACAAATGCAAAGTTGGAGAAGCATCAATCAGTTTTTGCAAGAAAAGGCAACACACTTGTTGTCAAATTTCAAGATAAAAGAGGTAACAGTTTTGACAAGAAGTATACAGCAAACATGGTCGAGAAAACAAAGATATACTTTGGGCAAAAGACCACATTTTTCAATAAACCTCTTCTTATCGACCGCTACAATAGTAAAATGGGAAGAGTTGATATGGCAGATCAACTTCTTGAGCCATATGCTTTTGACAGAAAAAGTCTTGCATGGTTCAAAGGAATTCATTTTATATTTCGTGCTCTTTTGAATTCATTCATTTTTTTTTATAAAAATGAGTGCCAGTACCATCGTCCCTTCCTGACTTATTACTGATGTAGTCAGAGGTTGGCTAAATAAACACTCTGCAAAACTTATGAAGATGAGAGAAAAGATGAAGTCTAAAAGCCCCTAAGGTGCTGAAGAAGAAGTTATCCATGCCTGGGTTTGTCATGAGAATACAAAGCAGAAGCGCTGCGGATGGATGCATGAAGAATTTAGGCAAGAGGAAGGACACTGAAATATTGTCCAGGATGCCCCGGGGAGTCAGGTTTATGCTCATTAGACCACTTCAAAGAGTGGCATTCGATGCGGTCGCCAAATGATCCAAAACCAGGACCAAGTGGCACTCGCTTGAAGAGGAAAAGCAATTAGGCAAGTTGAAAAATCATGTTTATATTTTTTCCTATAATTTTCTCCTTCCACGGAATAGGGCTCCGGGCGATACCGGGTAACCAAAAACGATGGCACTTGAGTACCACAATAATCCATGGGAAAGCTCATGTATCTTTCCCTAAATATGTTATTGTTATTATACAATTAAGTTTGTTCATACTTACCTGGCAGATATATATATAGCTGTATTTTCTGAAGACCGACAGAATTTCAAAACTCGCGGCACACGCAGTGGGCGGCCAGGTGGTAGTACCCATTCCCGCCGCTGGGGAGGGGACGGATATCAGGAACCATTCCCATTTTCGTATTTCATATTTATTAATGCCTCTGTCTCCTGAGGGGAGGAGGGCGGGCACTTTAATTATATATATCTGCCAGGTAAGTATGAACAAACTTAATTGTATAATAACATAACATTTTGTTCATGCCATTAACCTGACAGATATATATATAGCTGAATCCCACCTTCGGATGGTGGGAAGAGACAGAATAGGATTTTTTAGGAAACTTAAATTAAGTAGATTGATATACATCTTGGTTCCTCACCTGTTTGCAAAGTAGACTAGTGATTACTGTCACTTAAGGCTGCTTTTGCTTAAATCAGAGTTGCCAGCCAGGTGGAGACCTGTAGTGCTGGTGCGCGCTGGATGATCTGGTCAACGGGTGGGTACGAGACCTCAACATGACAAGACCATCGAGGCCCAAACATATGAGGGCAACGAAGCAACTGACCACCACCTGACCAACTATTCACAAAAACCCCTTAAAACTAACTAAAGGATGGGAGATCTTCACATAAGACTCACCACAACCCTAAAAACACAACAACAAAACTAACCTAATCCTAACTAAGGGATAGGGAAAGAGCTACTTCCGGACCCCAAGACTGTGTCCGCAGAAACGTATGGCCCCAGTGCATTACAATCGTCATAAATCGTTCTCACATCCCTTAGGTAATGTGAGGCGAAGACGGAGTACTCCTCCAAAAGGTGCAATCAAGAATGTCCTTGATTGACATGTTCTTTTGGAAGGCAAGAGAGGTAGCGACAGCTCGAAACTTCGTGCGCTTTCACACGTAAGAGGCTCAAATCAGTCTTCTGAAAGATGAATGAGCCTCCTTAATGACGTCCCTTAGAAAGAAAGCAACCGCATTCTTCGATAAAGGTAACTCTGGTCTCTTCACAGAGCACCAGAGATTACCTGAGGGACCTCTTACCTCTTTTGTTCTATGTACATAGAACTTGAGAGCCCTGACCGGGCACAGGACTCTCTCTGGTTCTTGGCCCACCAGACTTGACATACCCTTGATCTCGAAAGTCTTCGGCCAAGGGTTCGAAGGATTTTCATTCTTCGCCAAGAAAGTTGGGGGGTTCAACAGAGCAGACAGCATTGTCTCCTTTGAATCCCATTAACTTACTAAACGCTTGAATTTCACTAACTCTCTTAGCCGTCACAAGAGAAGTTAGGAAAAGAGCACCTTCCTTGTCAAGTTTCGAAGAGACGCTGCCTGAAGCGGTTCGAAAGGGCTTGACATAAGGAATTAAGAACCACGTCAAGGTTCCATGACGGAGGTCTCATTTGAGGAACCTTCGAAGTCTCGAAAGACTTTAAAAGGTCATGAATGTCCTTGTTGTCAGACAGGTCAAGGCCTCTGTGCCTAAAAACCGCTGACAACATGCTTTTATATCCCTTGATGGTAGGGACAGCTAATTTCTGCACATTCCTGAGAAAGAGCAGAAAATCAGCTATCTGGTTCACAGAGGTCGAGGAAGAGGAAACTCCCTCCTTTTTACACCATGCCCTGAAGGAAGCCCACTTCGATTGGTAAACAGCTCGTGGAAAGCACGTCTTGCATGTGAGATTGCTCTCGCAGCTGCTTTCGAAAAACCTCTCGCTCTGGCCAACTTTTCGATAGTCTGAACGCAGTCAGACCCAGAGCGGAGAGGTTTTGATGAAAACCTTTCGAAGTGGGGCTGTTTGAGTAGATCTTTCCTCCAGGGCAATGTCCTTGGAAAGTCTACAAGGAAAGACATGACCTCTGTGAAACCATTCTCTCGCTGGCCACATCGGAGCGATCAGGGTCAACCTCGTCCCTTCTGAGGCCGCAAACTTCCTCATGACTTCCCCCAAAATCTTGAATGGTGGGAAGGCGTACAGGTCTAGACCCGTCCAATTCCAAAGCAACGCGTCTACCGCGATTGCTTCTGGATCCAGGACCGGGGAGCAATAAAGAGAAGTCTCTTGGTCCTTGACGTCGCGAATAAGTCGACCAGTGGACGTCCCCACAACGTCCAAAGGTCTCGACAAACGTCTTCGTTCAAGGTCCATTCCGTCGGTAGGACTTGTTCCCGACGACTGAGAAGATCTGCCCTGACGTTTGCACTCCTGCAATGAATCTCGTCAGGATAGTCACATTCTTAGCTTTGCCCACAGCAGAATCTCTCTCGCTAGGGAAAACAACGTTCTGGAGTGTGTTCCTCCCTGATTTTTTAAATAAGCGGAGGTGCTGTGGTATTGTCCGAGTTTACCTGAACAATCTTGTTCTCCAAACTCCTTTCGAAGACTGCAGGGACAGAAATACTGCTGCCAGTTCTTTGACATTTATATGCCAGGCTACCTGTTCCCCTCTCCAGGAGCCTGACACTTCCTTCCCTCCTAGTGTTGCTCCCCAGCCCGTGATGGAAGCGTCGGAGAACAACAACTAGGTCGGGGCTCAGAAGACTTAGGGACACACCCTCCTGAAGCTTCTGAGGGTCCAACCACCATCTTAGATGGTTCTTTATCGGAAGCGATATTCTCAATATGGCATTGAGATCGTCCTTGGCCTTCCACTCGTCCGCAAGGAAAAATTGGAGAGGCCTGAGGTGCAGTCTTCCAAGGAAACAAACCTTTCTAGCGAGGAAATGGTTCCCAGCAGACTCATCCATTCCCTCGCTGAGCAAGTCTCTTTCCTTAGAAAGGCTGAGATCTTTTCTAAGCCTAGCCGCTGACGTTCCTGGGACGGAAACGCTCGAAAAGCCACTGAATCCATCTGAATCCCCAGATACAACGATGGACTGTGTTGGGGTCAGATGCGACTTTTCGAGGTTGACCAGAAGTCCCAGGGACTTTGCTAGGGCTAAAGTGAACTGCAAGTCCTTCAAACACTTCTCTCTCGACGACGCTCTGATCAGCCAGTCGTCGAGATACAGGGAAACTCTTATCCCCGAAGAGTGTAGCCACCTCGCCACGTTCTTCATGACTACAGTGAACACCATTGGAGCCGTGGTCAGGCCGAAACACATAGCTCTGAACTGCCACACTTTTTTGTCTAAGACAAACCTTAGATACTTTTCTTGAAAGAGGGTGGATCGGGATGTGAAAGTACGCGTCCTGCAAGTCTAAGGACACCATCCAGTCGCCCGGTCTCAAGGCTCCCAGAACAGAATGAGGCGTCTCCATCGTGAATTTGGTCTTTTCCACGAAAAGATTGAGCCTGCTTACATCTAGAACTGGACGCCAACCTGACGACTGCTTCGGTACTAGGAAGATCCTGTTGTAAAACCTGGGGACCCCAGGTCCGCGACTTTTTTTTTTGTTCCACCGCTCTTTTGTCGATCATTTGTTGAAGGAGATCGAATAATACTTTCTTCTTCTCTCCCTGATAGGATGGAGAAAGGTCTCTGGGAGTCGTAGAAAAGAGGAGGAAGATCTAAAAAGGGGATCTTGTACCCCCTGCTCCACGATCTTGAGAGACCAAGAGTCCGTGTCCCTCTCTCTCCACGCTCCCGCAAAAAAAACTTCAGTCTGGCTTCCGACTGGTGTCTGAAGGACATGCTTCTCACTTGGAAGACTTTGGCTTAAAGGAAGCTCTCCTCGTGAAAACCCTCTCCCTCGAGGAGCTGCTCTCGAGGGGGGTGGGGGAGCCCCACGAAAGGGCTTAACTTTCTCGGCGGTCGAACCGCAGCTGAAGAGGTTGAAGGTACGGCCCCGAACGTCTTGTAGACTGGGCCAAAAGGTCCTGAGTTGCCTTCTCTTGCAAACTGTTAGTCAGGTCCTTTACTAAAGTCTGGGGGAAGAGATGGTTCGAAAGAGGAGAAAACAGCAAATCCGCTTTCTGAGCTGGAGTTACCGAACGAGCTGTGAAATTGCACAGCAAAGCTCTCTTTTTCAATAAAGCCGTTCCAAAATGAGAGACGATCTCCTCCGAACCATCCCTGACGGCTTTGTCCATACATGCTAACACGCTGGACAGCTCCCCCAGACTGAGAGATTCTGGGCTTCTCGCTTGCAGATCCAGAACTCCCAAACACCAGTCAAGGAAGTTGAACACTTCAAGCGTCCTGAGCAGACCCTTCAAATGATGGTCAGTCTCCGTAGAGGTCCAGGTTGGTTACTTTAGCAGAGGATAAAAAGAGACCTCCTCTGCGAATCCACTAAGCTGGAGAAATCTCCTTGAGCTGAAGAAGGGATACGAACTCCTACTTCATCTTTGGTTCTATACCAAATGCCCCCACCCTTTCCGCTGAGTCTAGCCTGGAGGCAAGGCGAAGGTCGTCTTGCCTTGATCTCTCCTTCGTACCATCCAATCTTGGAGTTTCTTAAAGGCACGTTTCGTGGAGAGAGAAGTTTTCATCTCCACAAACTCCGGGGTTTTTCCAGTTTTAGATGAAGAAAACTGCGAAGGAGGAGACTTGGGAGCCGCAGGCTGAAACTTGTCTTCGAAAGAAGAACGGAAGCGCCGCACGAGGACTTTATAGTCCGAGATTGAAGGGGCCGCAGAAGGTTCCTCTTCAACCGAGTCAGCCGAACTACTCAGCTCTCCTTCTTCTCTAACGGAAGAGGAGACCGTCTGTCCGGAGAGGGCGTCCTAATGACGGGTCTTGGCTTAATCAAAGGACCCCTATCCTTGCTAGAGGAAGCCTTATTTCGGCGTCTTCTCATGACGCTTACTACTTGAAGAAGGTAGAGCGTCCTGACGAGGACGAGCGTCCTTAGCGCCATCCGAGGCAGCCTCACTTGCCAGAGAAGCGTCCTTACGTTTCTCAAACGAAAGGGAAGACCTTTTCGCTGGAATACGTGCCTGTGCGCGCAAACTAGCGTCTTGGGGTACGACTTCTTGGTCGGAATCCCCAAAAGCGTCTTGAAAAGAGCCCTGAACGTCCTGGCGAGCTTCCTGCCAAGCGTCCTGCCGAGCGTCCTGGCGAGCGTGCCTGCCGAGCGTTCTGTCTCCGCGTCCTGGCGAGCGTCCTGACGAACGTCCTGCCAAGCGTCCTGACAAGCGTCCTGTTCGAGCGTCCTGCCGAACGTCCTGCCAAGCGTGTCGAACGTCGTGCTGAGCGTCCTCCTCAAAAGCGTCCTGACGCAACGTCCTTCTAGAGGACGACGAGATCGGCGAATCGCCGAAGGAAAAGCGATCGGCGAACGAGACGAAGTAGGAGAGGGAGAAGGAGACTGCTTCGTCCTCTTGACGGGCAGTCTAAGGTCCTTCCTCCGCTTAGGCTCGACTGCTGCTGGCGTCCTCTGAGCCATAAGCGTCGATAGCTGGTCCTGAAGGGACAAAAGAATGTTTCTTCGTTGGGGAAGAACGAACAGAGGAAGCAGGACTGATCCTGCGAGAAGACGAGAGGGGCGAGGGGGACGCCTCTTCCTTCTCACAGGTACAGCTACCTGCTTCTCAGGTTGACGCGCCTGTGCACGCAATCCCCGCGTCCTCATCGGAGAGATCTTACCATTTTCTGAGGCGGAAAAGCGTCATACGCATCCTCCGACGAAAGAGGTGATACAGGACGTGAAGCGTCCTCAACACGAAACGTCCTTTTCAGAGGACGAGAGTCTCTCCGAGCGCTCCACCCCTTGCGCGGGGAGGACGCTTCGGGAGGACGAAAAGCACTCTTTCAGGACGCGCGCTCGTGCGCGCTCCTCTTGGCAGCCTGGGACTTTGCTACAAGGCCTGCCGAAGGGACGCCAGATCGGTGGGGAAGCCCCCGTAACCCTCTTGCGGCTTTCGACATACCTACTCCCTGAGTCTTGGGAGTCTGATAGAGGTCTAGGCCTAGAGGCATTATGGGGCCGATCTGACGCCCCCTCCACAACACTAGGGGCACGATCACACACTTGCACCGAGCCAGTTTCTAAGGCTTTCACTTTGGTCCTCCAGAGTGTGAAGAGACTCCAAAATCAGAGAGAGAGCATTCGCTTCTCCCGACACAGAATCAGAGCCCGAAGGCAACACAGGTTTAGGGGTTGCAAACTCTACAGGTGTTAATGCAGGAGAGATGTTAGCCTTACCTTTGGTAGAACCACTCCTGGAGGAAGACCTCCTGATCCTATCGCGCTCCAATTTAAGGCGATAGGACTCATATACTCTTCCAATCATCATCGGTCAAATCTCTCACATTCATTGCACGCATTATCAACCAAACAATTATGCCCCCCTACAACTCATACATACAGTGTGGGGTCTACCGATGCTTTCGGTAGCCTCACCTTACAATCAGTCCTCACACACACTCTGAAACTCACAGCACTTGATCCAGACATATCTTTATAGAAAAGCCAATCCAAAATCAAAAACGGTCCACTATCGCGCATGCCAATTCAACAATCCAATTCAATACCAAAAAACCAATCAGATACTTAAAAGCGAGTCAAATTCCAAAAAAATCCTGAGCAGAGGTCTGTAAACAGTTGTTTACCGACCGGCGACAGAAAAAAATATGAATAGAAAATGGGAATGGTTCCTGATATCCGCCTCCCAGCGGCGGGAATGGGTATACCACCTGGCCGCCCACTGCGTGCCGCGAGTTTTGAAATTCTGTCGGACTTCAGAAAATACAGCTATATATATATCGTCAGGTAAGTGGCATGAACAAAATATATTATATATATTTACATTTACATTTACATTTACATAGATATAGATATAGATATAGACTATAGATATATAGATAAATATAAATATAAATATAAATAAATATATATATATATATGTGTGTGTGTGTGTGTGTGTGTGTGTGTATAGGAATATATATATAAACCCAGGAACACATATACATATATAAAGTACATAAAAAATAACATTTATAAATCACACATATAGCTATATACAGAGACAGTTTCAGAGTACCTACATGCACACATACATATATATAGAAATTCTTGGCAGATATATACACATACTTACACTTTCATATATACATAATATTCAATAAAGAAACATAAATAATGAGAAGCATACTCTGATTGTGATATTTTGATTTTGGTTTATCTGGTATAGCCTACTCTCAAGCGGTTGCAATCATCTGTGGGTGGGAAGGGGTTAAGTACTAGAAATCTCTACCAGTTATCTGGTCCAAAAAGATTATTAAAATGCACCAGTGTTGGATTAAGACGATAATTTCTATTTCTTTTTTAACCTTGCCTGATGTGGGTTATCCATGTCAGATTTGCTTCCTTTCTCTATAATGTATGGTTCCATTGTTATTATGTTTGTATCTTCTGATTGATTATTACTTTTTTGTTGAATTTCTATGGGCCCTGCTGGGTGTTTAAGATCATATAATTTCTTTGGAACTGGATGTTCCTTTGCTGCATCATTATCTTGAACTGACTGAGGGAGATTCTGGGATAAAGTTCCAGTGGTCATCAACTGTGGCAAATTTTGTTCATCAAGGGGCCCAGGGGTACTAAAAACTTGAGTTGTAATTATCATAAAAAATTAGAGAAAGAAAAAAAATAATACAGGCAGTCCCCAGGTTACGACGGGTTCAGCTTACGATGTTCCAAGGTTAAGGTACTTTTCAACTATATTCATCAGAAATTATTTCCAGGGTTACAACGCATGTTCCAGGGTTACGATGCCTACAACACTGATCTGGCAGATGAAACTGACACAAAAATGCAAAATAATCATGTTTTAAGGTTTTTTTTTTAATGAAAAAATGCAATAAGAATGTCTGTTACATAGTTTTCAATGCACCCAATGCATTACAAGTAAGTTTTCTTAGTATTTTGATGATGTTCCATCTTACAAAAACGATTTTCGGCTTATGACGAGTCTCGAGAACGGAACCCCTGTCGTAACCGGGGACTGCCTGTAATACATTTTGAAAAGATATCATTGGCTTTTCATGAAGTTAATTCTTCCGCTAATGGCACAAGTGAGAAATGACTCCCAAATGTCCGCATTCCTACCCTACCCCAAAAAGGGGGTGGCATAGCATAATTAGTATGGCCCAAGTGTAAGCAATATCCGCTTGGTAGGAGTATGAGTGTTACGAAAATACTATTATCTCCATCCTAACCATGCAGGGCAAACCGGATAGAATGCCAAGAGTTCTATTTCTAGAACCAGGGCCCCCTGGAATCCGTGGTCCAGCTCCACAGAATAGTTCCACCTGGAAAACCAGGTCCGAACATTGTTGGGATGATGATGGATCTACCACATTTCCCACTATTTAGCATTGGATTTAACTTCAAGTTATGATATGCTTTCTTATTTATTAGATATTGAAAATTTTGACAAAAGTGGAAAATTCCAGATATTAATAGAAAAATATATAATGTCATATGGGACTCTTAGGCATTGTTAGGTTAGGAGAGTGAAGCAGTGATCATATGTTCTGGAGAGTTAGAGAAAATATCTCTTCTCAGCCAAGTAAACTAACTGAGCAAGTTGTATATTGAATAGTTCAAATGAAAATACTATATACTATACTGATTGACGGGTATGCTGAAAGAAAGAAGCAATATACTGTATTCACATTATTTTGTTGTGAGTGAAAGGAAATTAACACACTGAATTACCCAGTCCACAATTCTCTGTTTACAGTGTGCATTCTGAACTTTATAGAGGCAATGTAGCTGTTGGTTATATCAGTAGTATTCCCTAATCTACGGTTCATGTCCAAGCATTTATGCTTGCTGTTTGCATATCTAGTCAAGGTTCAGCTAGGATTTTGGGGTTGCTTATTGCAGGCTCATTATTCACTACATATTACAAGTACTTAGCCAAAATCTGGAACCTCCTTGGAGCAAAAGATTGAGGAATTTTTGTCATGTATGTTCAACAATTATACATAATGTCAAAATGATAAATTCAAGTCAACTAGAATGAAAATGTCTAACGATTTTTGTAAACAATACAATCCAGTTAACAATACCTGTAGAGATAGGCTGCCACCAATATCCCTGATAACGGGAAAACTCTTCTTGCATAACATAAGAAGGCATTCCTGCACTTTTAGGGTCGTATTCTAATCTGCCACTACCACTATGAACATGTGTGACCCTCTTCTCTTCCCCTGAAATAACAAAATCATTAAAGAACAGTATAACACTGCAAATAAGCAAACTACCAAACAAGTACAACTAAATCCATTGTTCAAAAAGTTACGCTAATTTCTTTCCTTCTCTCTAGTTGCCAATTTCAACCTAGCACTTACATGAAGATTACGTGTCCAGTAATCATAATACGTAGTTTACAAACGGGCCCAAAAAAGTAAATGCCAAAATATTTAAATAATCAAAAAAACTATTTAAGGAAAGAAAACAGTTATAGAAATATTTCAATTAAAAAAAATTATTAAAAAAACACTAACTCACAAAAAAATCATATGCATCACCAACCTACCTGTTTTTGTATTATAAAGATATATATCGTACTGAGCAGCAAAGGCAATTAGGTTTGGATTAGCAGGACAGATCTGAGGGTTGAGGCGCACCTGACAACTCACTAGCTCCTTTGGACTAACAGCACCCATCTGCAAGAGGATATAGAACTTAAGATTTCACACCTGCTACAAAAACTACTACTATATTCTACAAAAAAGCTATCATTTTAGGATGTGTCAATTGATAAAAAGACATCTCTATCAAATAGAATACATAACCTTGCATGAAAAATCCATACATTTTCTCTTCACATATAACCATAGCTTAGAACGCCCCTTGTGATTTTACAGTGTATCCTTAACGAATACTAATACAATTTATTCTCTCTTTTGTTATGCAAAAACTTATCAAAACATGGTTGAGCATACTCATCATGAAATATTTGGTAATAAAGACACACCTCATGTAATGGCTGAGTTCAGTTCCTACAACCTGGTTGATGGCAAGTGCAATGGTAATAAACAGGGAGTTGCCCCACTCTCTCATATGGATAACTCAAGTTATGAATGCTTAAATCTAAAAACAAAATTCACTGAAGGGTGAGTATTGGAACCCTCAAGTCTGTGTATCAGAACGACATGGTCAGTAAGTTTAACATTTACATAATGTTATATAATTACCATTATTGTTCCATATAGTTGATATTTAAGACTAGCTTACTGGCTGGCTTGCAAGTGTATACATGCGCATGCAGCACGTGTATACATACATGTGTGCACTAAGCAATTTATCTAATGTAATGTTGCACTGTACTGTATTTAATACAGTATGTAATGTGAATGCAAACCTACACATGCATTATCACACTCACTTTCTCTCTCACATGTGCATCACATTAAGGAAATGTTGCACATATTGGACATTGTTCATCTTCTCCCTCTCTTTGTCTTTCGTGTCAAACACTTCACGAAAGAATTTAGACAGCGAGAGTGAACTGAATTAACTGTAGAGCTGAAGTCTTCAGCAAGAAAAAAAAGTTTTGATGAAGAGAAAATGCACAGTAAATCATAGTGTAGTTTGCTTAATACGATGTACAGGGTGTGTACATATATACATATATATACTATATACATTGGTGGTGAAGTTTGTGGTAACTAATTTTTGTTAATTTTTAAATTTGTTTGTATTATTTATTTTACTCTTTTCCACTTCACTCTGGTAATGGCAATTTTTTTTTTTTAGATTATATAATTGACAAAGATTGCTAGGAGGAGACCTCAATTGTACTCTCTTAGTTGGCAGCAACAAGGAGGATTGGCAACTATCAGTGGAATGCTGGAGGATGAAAGCTGAATTGAGTTCTGTTACTTGCATACTTTCTCCTCAACCAAGAGCATGCCTGAAACTCGGTATGAAGAACCAACAATCTCAATAAGCTACTATGACCCATTTTGACATTTTACCATAAATTTGGTGCTATAGTAATAGCCTCTACACCCATTTAGACTTACTGGTTGTTCTGGATGCACACACTGAAATATGGTTGAAGATGCAGGGAAGACTAGAGTACCAGATGAAGGGTGTAACTCATAATTTGTAATACCCCATGTTGAGATACGTCGTCGTTCACTTAAGAGCTGCTCTTCTCTGGACGTCCGCCGCCATAAGAAAGAATGTCCTGAATCTAGAACTTCTTGATAAACTATGCGGTTACCCCATGTCTGAAATCAAAAGTTTTCCAATTTGAATTCCGGAATCCTTAACAACTCACATACAAACTGGACAAAAGTAAGAATAATATACTGCCTAGAAGGAAAACAATGATTTAGCAGTCCTGGCAAAAGAATTAATTTATGTATATGCTTCATTCCCAAAAATCATTCAGTCGCAGCTTTTCCCAGCCTGTGAAAACTCAATTTGGAAGTCACCAAGACACATCTTACCGTCTTTATATTGATATCTGCATAAAATAGTGTGGATTCCCTGCCTTGACCAGGGGACAAAAGGAAATAGCATCTTAGCAATGTGGGGCCAAGACGCCGGAAGGTAACATCTGTGGGTGTTTTAACAGACAAATGCAGAAAAGTTCTTCTCAGCTCTCGAACACGTTGATGAACTTCCTTCCAATTCATAGAGTTCCCTGAAGTACCAACAGCACCCCGTGTCACACCACTACTTCCAGTAGTTATCCGTGGCATGCTTATTTTGTCGAAAATCTGAAAATATACAAAGATGTACAATAAAGTCTCTGATGAACATAGCTGAACACCTAACAATCATCCATACAAAAACATGATACAAGGATTAACTCCTATCTCTTACTCACAATCTAGGGCTAATTCCTATCTTTTGTTAGAGTATATCAAGAAATGTCAAAAACAGTACTAAGTGAAACAACTCCCTAGTTCTTCACTTCTAAAGTGTTAAAAAAAATTAAAATCAAAGTTGCAAGTCTTTGAAGTTTTTAAAACCTTAAAATACATCCGAACAAAGAAAACTAAGGCAGTTTTCAAAATTCTTCTAATCAGCAGGAAGTATTACTTGAGCCGAAATGAACTACGTACCTATGTTGAGGGATAGCTCTAATAAACCACTCTGTGGTAGGGATGTGTGTTGTAAAAGGTGACTAAAAGGACAGCTACTGCCTTGCAGTCTTAGCATTTTGGTAAAAGGCTAAGCCCACGCCAATAACTGGAAACTGCTGCCTTGCAGTCTTACTTTTTAGTAAAAGTTTAGGCCTTACAGTCTTACTTTAATCAAAACGGCTAGCCCCCCCCCAATAACAGTGGAAACTGCTGCCTTGCAATCTTACTTTTTAGTAAGAGGCTAGGCCTTCCCCAAATAACTGTGGAAACTGCTGCCTTGCAGTCTTACTTTTTAGTAAAAGGCTAGGCCCACCCCAAATAACTGTGGAAACTGCTGCCTTGCAGGTGGTTGATGACAGCAAGGGCATGTGGTCGTATAATGACATTTTTAAATCAATATGATATTGTTATGATACAATAAAGTTTTATGCATACTTACCTGGCAGGTATATATAGCTGTATTTCTGAAGTCCGACAGAATTTAAAAAAAACTTCCGACCACACGCAGTGGTCGGCCAGGTGGTTAGTACCCATTCCCGCCGCTGGGAGGCGGGTATCAGGAACCATTCCCATTTTCTATTCATAATTTTTATTTCCACTGTCCCCTGAGGGGAGGTGGGTGGGTACTTGAATATATATAGATCTGCCAGTTAAGTATGAACAAACTTTATTTGTATCATAACAATATCATTTTTGGCTCATGAACTTACCTGTCGATATATATATATAGTTGAACCCCACCGTTGGAGGTGGGAAGGGACAGAATAGAAGGATTTTGGGACACAAATGCATGCAGATGATTTACATTTTGGTTCCACCTGTTAGCATAGCCGACTTCGTGATTACTGTCACCCAAGTCTGCTTCTGCTTTACTAGAGTTGCCAGCGAGGTAGGAGACCTATAAAGCTGGTGCACTCCAAGATGATCTGTCAAACGGGGGCGTGACCACAATGTGACTAGACCATATTGACCATACCATGAGGCTAAGAAGTAAAATAAAATATATATATATAATTATATATATCACCACCTGACCAACCTAGCCAAAGTTAATGTGTGTTAACTAGCTTCAGAGTTAAGAAGTCGCGTTGTCAGCGACTCCACAACTAAATTAAGAGCTCTTCCTAACCATTTTTCTACAGATAGGATGAGTGTACTTCTTGCCCCCAGATTGTGTCTGCAGACACGTATGGCCCTAGCGAGCAGCAGATCTCATATGCCATCTTCACATCTCGCAGGGAGTGTGAAGTGAACCCAGAGTTGCTTCGCTAAAACATGGTACTCAGGATGTTGCTGATGCCATGCTCTGTTGAAATGCTTCCGAGGCCGCGCCCTCACCTCGTGAGCATTCAGATAAAAAAGATTTCAAATCTTTGTGCAAACACAATGAAGGAGCAGTTTTTGAAAGAACTCCTTAACCCTAAAACCAGGGTGTACTTCAATATGGGCAAGTCTGGTCTTTTTCGGAACACTGCAGATTGCCCGACTGACTTCGACTTTCTTGATTTAAGTAGATAAAACTTGAGAGACCTGACAGGGCACGGGACTCTCCTGTGGCTCCTGCCCACTAACTTGTGCCATCCTTGCTTCCAAGATCCTGGCCCAAGGACAAAGAGGGTTTTTCCATTCTTAGGCCATAAACGAAAGGCTTAGAGAGCACACCGCCTTGTGTTCTCTAAAGCCAAACTTGTGACGATGGCTTAAAATCTCACTAACCCTCTTTGTCGTATCTAGGGTGGTTAGAAGAAGGCCTTCCTGATCACATGCAAGTTAACAGGCAGGAGAGGTTCGAATGCTTGACATCAAGAACTTCAGACTACGTCTAAGTTCCATATTGAAAGCTTCGATCCGGAAATGCACAGTCTGTACTAAAGTCAGGTGAACGACCAGTTGACCAGTCAGACGAATCAAGGACAGCAAGGCTGTACCCTGAAGACCAAAAGGCACTATTCTTAGCTGAAGGATGAGTGTCTGGACTGCCTGGGCGATTCAATTCTAAGCAAACCTTGGGGGGGGTGTATCAACGCAACCCAACGTCGTCCGCAATCGACTTCGTCAATAAGAAACTCAGGGCTACTATATGTCGCCTGATCTCGCACGAGTGTCTGACTCCGAGAAAACAGGCGAGACAAAAGTAGATGGTGAGCTAGAATCGAGATTCCACAGACCTCAATGATCGTGAAGGTCTTTGTTGTTTTGACAGATGCAAATCTGTCAAACATCATTCTCTGTTGTCTGTTCGCACTGGCAGAATTTTCAAAACTCTCGGCAACCGCTAGACCACTGGTAGTTCAGGTGATCTCCCCCACGTTCCCGTGGCGCTGGTACTTGGAACTATTCCCGTTTTCCTCTCAGATTTTCTCTGAACCCTGTCTCCTGAGGGGAGGAGGGTGGGAATTTAATTATATATACCTGCCAGGTAAGTATGCATAAACTTTATTGTATCATAAACAATATCATTTTTATGCATGACACTTACCTGGCAGGTATATATATAGCTGATTGACACATTTGGAGGTGGGTCACAGACAGCAACACGTCATAATTCAAAAATTAACTAATTTTTAAAATTATTTATTAAGTTCCTTACTGCTAAGGTAGCTGACTTCGTAGGTCCTGCCTCATAGCCTGCTAAACCTTAGTAGCTCTCAACTAGGATGTGACCTGTTTGTTGAGAAAGCTAACAACAAGGGTCTGACAACTGGACGGGACCAATTTGTTGACAGGAAACCCTAGCCCTCTCTTACCAGGGGCATTCATGCTAGGATAAGTTAGACCACCTGAACCACACACAAAGCTAACGTAACACATTACACTTCACATACTGAAGAGGAAATAACCCTCTCAGACAACCATAAAAAGAACACCACTTAATTAAAATACCTAGCATGTTAGTAATCTATCGTTGCTGCCGTCGATCGAGACGATTCGTACGGACTTTTGCAATCCTGTAACGAACCTCTAGTATGATCGTTACATTCTACGCCTGTTGTTATAATAGGCTCTTTCTCGTAAACTCGAACAGGGACCGAGAGAAGATACTTCTTAAGATATGAGAGAGCTGTGGAATATCAGAGTTGATCTGGACCACTGGTTTCCCAAAAACTCGTTTCGAGGACTGGAGGGACTACCGAATCGCTTACTTCTTTCAGATTAAGATCCAGGACATCTGAAACCCTACCCAGATGTCCGGCACCTTCTTTCTATCACCTCAGGTGATAGACGCACTGAGAGATGTACAGAATCATTCCTAGATCTTGAATAATATTTCAGTTTCCCGGTAGTAAAAAAACTGTGGTCTGCATTGCAGTCTATTCGGGGAAAACAAACTTCTTCAGGAAGGAAATGGTCCCCAGCAAGCTCATCCATTCCCTCCCCGAGTATGCTACTTCCCTAATAAGGCTGCGGTTGCCTAAGCAGGAGAGCATATAAAAGTGCAATGTTGCGGTAGACTCGTAGTTCTATACCGTGCGGTAACGAGAACCGAAAGGATTAAGAGATAACTCTGTTGAACATAGTAAAGCAAAACGAATGCAACGTTTATTCATTCACGTAAGAAATCCCCTCAATCGTAGGCTAAAGTCCGTGATTGTAGGACAGATAAAAACAGTTAGTCAGTCAATCCCGCAGGAGAGAGAGACGTAACCTACCGCGCATGACAGCGCACGATCTGTTACTGGCTCGGATGGACTGGAGGACAGAGTCAGACACAGCGTGACAGCAGCCGCCAGCAGCTTACGAACGTCGTCTCTAACTTTATGTCTGGGTTGCCAGCTACCCTATTCTACGAAGAGATCGGTCCGTTATTTATTGAGCAGAAAGACTCTGAAACTGTATATTTAAGCGCAACCGACAACGCTAAATATATAGATGCTTTTGTGTCGTCAGAACACTACCATACATCGGTAAAAGATAACTCGGAAACTCCCGGAAGGCTGCAGGGAGTAACGATTAAATGTCCTTAAAATAATAGCCAATAGAGATCTCGGTTGCCCTCCGAAGCGGTAACTACAGCAAGCGTATATGACTTGAACCAACCAGTAGTAAAATAACGCAAGGCAAAAAATGATATATCACAATAAAGTTTTTTTCATACTTACCTGGCAGACATATATATAGCTGAATTCGGAAACACAGCTACATACATATCTGACAGGCAAGTTTCATGAACAAAACTTAGAGAATCGAAGCAGACAGCTCAGCTTCTTAAGATACTGGACATAAGCGTTCACTGACGTAGTCTACAAGTCTATTTCTTGTACGAGTCTGCGAATGAGGAATGATGAGCTCTTCCGAACCTTGTCCTTATTCGCTTACGCAATATCAAGTTAATGAGATGTTTGTCAATGAGAACTAACCCATTAACGGTACAGAGAGATATTTTGTCAATGAGGGGAGACCCACTTACTTGACAAAACGATAGTATATTGTCAATGGGGGAAAGTCACTGAATTGACAAAACGTAATCCAGGAAGTCGAGCCTTTTATTTTTCGATTCCCGTCTCAAACAAGGAAGGGACAAGAATCCTGTTAAGAGACTGGGCTTACGGTAGGTAGAACGACGATGTTCAATCGGCATGGAAGTCTCGACTAGAAACTAACAAAATCTATCATCTGAAAAACCCTTTCAGATGGTCTAAAAAGCTTTAAATTTATTGGCAGTATGGCAAAGGAAGTCCTGTCTTGCGCTTTCCTGAAGAGCGTCCTTTTGATGAGTGCCTTTGCAAGAATCCTACTGAACGTTGCCGAAAATCCTGACGTTCAGGACGTCGAGCCTTTACATAACCCGTAACTGTCTTATCTCAAAGTCTTGACTGAGGTAGAGACGAGATCTTCCCTTGAGCTTTCCTTAACTCCATCCACCTTTGCGAAAAGCAATATAATATTGACAGAGACCTCTTGAATTCACGAAACCCGAGGTCTTGCTGGGTTTCGAAGACGAAGTTCTGTTCACTTTCTTGAGGCTCAAATCTTAAACAAGAGCTTGAAGAGTTCAACAGAAACGTTCTGGTGCGCGCTCGGCGTCCACTGGCGAGGACGCTCGGCGTCCTGGTGCGCGCTCAGCGGCCACTGGCGAGGACGCTCGCTCCACTGGTGCGTGCGTCCATCCGAGCGTCCTGTTCAAGCCGATCGTCCAAATAAGCGTGCAGAAAAGCGTCACGCTCCTGACAGGCGTCAAAACAAGCGAGAGAAACTGCCTTCTTTTTCATATTTCTTGGTGGAAAAGACGTACACGTGATCAGGCAACTTTCGCCTTCTTACTTCTCACTGAAACACATAACGAGGGAGAGGGGACGTGAAGCGTCCTCTTCTATAAAGCTTCTTAGAGGGCACGAGTCCTTCCGAGAGCTCCAACCCTTGTGCGGGGAGGACGCCTCGGAGGACGAGAAGCAATCCTTCAGGATTTGTGCATGTGCACGCACTTTGGCAGTCTGGGGATTTTCATCAGAAACTGCCGAAGGCACGCCAGATCGGTGGGGTTCCCTGTAACCCTCCTTCGGCTTTCGACATGCCCTCTCCCTTGGTTCTGGGAGTTCGACAGAGGTCTAGACCTAGAGGCGTTATAAGGCCGATCTGAACGCACCTCCACTACACAAGGGGCACTGTCACTGCACTTAGCCACTTCACTATTGCTCTCTAAAGCAAGCACTTTCGATTCTAAGTTACGAATCGAAATAGTAATAAGAGAAAGGGCAATAACCTCTACAGACACTGTTTTAGGGCCCGAAGGCAACAATACAGGGTTAGGCGTAACAAAAACAGAAGTAGCACTCTTCACAACTGAAGTAGAGCGATCACCTCTCGCAGACATAGTCATAACCCGTAGGCCATACTACAGCGTTAGGCAAAATAAAGTCTACCGGAAGGTTAGCAGTATCACTACCCCTGACTTTCGTAATTGATTAATTGCGTACATACTAAACAAACTTTTTCCTTACGGATTAGACACGTTTACTGATTAATTGCGTCATACGAATCATACTTTTTCCTTACGGAAATAGACATGTTTACTGATTAATTGCGCCCCCCAAGTGCGGAATTACCGAAGCTTTCGGTAGCCACACCCTATCTTTGCAGACAACACCCTCTGAAACTAGCCTAACTAGATTCAGATATCTTATGCAAAAATGAATCAAATTCAAATCAATTTAAGATAGCGTATGCCTAGCCACAAATCCAAGTAAATAAATTAAAAAACAATTAGGATACTTAGCGGCAAATGAAGTTTCCAAAATCCTAAGCCGGAGGTACTGAAAAAACAGGTGTTTTCAGTACCGGCGACAGAAAATTTATGAATAGAAAATGGGAATGGTTCCTGATACCCGCCTCCCAGCGGCGGGAATGGGTACTAACCACCTGGCCGACCACTGCGTGTGTCGGAAGTTTTTTAAATTCTGTCGGACTTCAGAAAATACAGCTATATATACCTGCCAGGTAAGTGTCATGCATAAAAATGGAATTTTATAATAAAATGAAATTTTATTTCATACTTTTATTGAACAATTATGCAGCTGTAGGTTCCCTACATGGCAGAAACAGATTCAAACCTTCCTCGGTGGGGCCACCATCGCCGATGTAGGTGACGTCTACTACCTCCACTCGAGGGAGATGCAGGTACCACTGTCCCAGGTAACAACAATTTGCTTTGCCCAGCCATCCACCTGTGGGGAGGAGGGAGGGCTGTAATTTATAATTGTTCAGCAAGTATGCAATAAAATTTCATTTCATTTAATATAAAAATTCTATTTTCATTGCAGTCTCTACCGAACAATTATACAGTGGATTTCCATTGCAAGGATGGGGGCTGTGGATGTAGCTTAATTAAAAAATATCACAAATTTTTGAAAAAAGGAAAAAGAGCACAGTTAGTGCTCGTTGTACCTAACCTTGTATGAGAGCTACTGCAGGAGAATACTGCCTCTGGTTGGTGCTCATCTTACTTAGTAGAAGGCTTGGAGTATGACCAATGAGTGCCTCTACATGGAGTGGAATATCTTGAAGTCATGGTAGTTCACTGCTGACTCAGTGAAGATACAACAAAAATATTGCCTTGTCCTGAGCTAAGACCAGAAATAACAAACAAGAAAAAGACAACCAACAATTGTCACCTACACCAAAGTAAAAAATTCTTCACGCACCAAACTGAGACATAATGAACTGGTGAGTACTCCAGGTACATTGTACCCCCCAGACTTCCCTTTAACTCATCAACCTTGATACAAGGCAAAAAAAATAACAAGAAGATCAACACCCATTTCGTTTCCCCCAACACCATGCCAGCTACTGAAAATGGACCTAGGGACTTACAATCTTCGAACACTGTTTTGATTTCTTTCAACTAATGCATAGCAAAGATGGATTTCAGACCTCCAAAAGGTATTTTGGAGGATAGCAGAGAGTGACAAGTTGTGTCAAAATACTAGGGAAGTCGCTACTGCTCGAACTTCAAGCGCTTTCACTCTCAGCAATGGGAAATCCGCATCATTAGCTTGAGTGTGTGCTTCGACAATTAATTCTCTCAGAAAAAAGGAGATAGCATTTTTAGAGAGGTCGAGAGGGATTTCTAACAGAGCACCACAAGCAATTCGACTGACCTCTAATCTTCTCTGTTCTGTGGCGGTAACATCTTAGTGCCCACAGAGGACATAGGAGTCTTTATTCATCTTCCTGACCTAGTAAGTCTCCTGACCTAGTAAGTCTGTTAAGTTCTTGAGAACAAAGGAGCGTGGACAGGGATTAGAAGGGTTCTCGTTCTTAGTGAGAAAATCGAGGGCCACAGAACAAACTGCGCTGCCTTGAGAGATACCCACCTTTTTATCCACTGCATGCAGCTCGCTGACTCCTCTTGCTGATGCTAGGGCTACTAGAAATAGAGTCTTCTTGGTGAGGCTTCTCATAGATGAAGAATGTAAAGGCTCAAAGGAAGGGCCCGAAAGCCATTTAAAGACACATTGAGATTCCATGCTACTGAGTTCTTCGACGATTTGGAAGTCTCGAAAGACTTAATTAAATGCGAAAGGTTATTATTCGTAGAGAGGTCTAATCCCATGTGTTTGAAAACTGAGGCAAGCATCGCTCTGTACCCCTTAATTGTTGAAGGTGCTAAGGGCTTCAAGTCCCTTAAGAAGAGCAGGAAGTCCTCTATTTCACTTACAGACGTCTCAGAAGAAGACTTTAGTCTGCCTACACCATCTTCAAAACACTCCCCATTTAAATTGGTAAAGTCTATTAAAAGAGTTTCTTCTGCAGTTTGCGACAGCTTCTGCAGCTCGTTTCGAAAATCCCCTCGCTCTGACAAGACTCCTGACAGTTCAAATCCTGTCAGTGCCAGAGCGGACAATCCTTGGTGAAATCTTGCGAAGTGTGGTTGTTTGAGTAGACATTTCTTTAAAGGTAGAAGCCTGGGGAAGTCTATGAGCAGATTGAGGAGATCTGGGAATCATTCATTCCTTCCTTGGCCAGAACGGAGCAATGAGCTCAGTGAAACGTTTTTGTGAAACGCAACTTTGTTCAGCACCTGTCTTATCAAGCTGATCAGAAAAGGGAAAAGTACGTATCCAGACCCTACCAGTCTCGTAGCATTGCGTCGACTGACCATGCAAGAGGGTCCAGGACTGGCGAGCAGAACAGAGGAAGGCAGTTGTTCCTCGAAGTTGCGAATAGCTCTATTGCAGGCCTTCCCCAGAGCTTCCAAAGGTCTAGGCAGACCTCGACATCAAGAGTCCATTCCAATGGCAACATTTGGTGACGTTGACTTAGTGCATCCCCTAACACGTTAATCTTCCCTTGAACAAAATGCGGGATCAGCGATACTTGAAACTACTCTGCCCACAGTAGCAGATCTTTTGCGAGATTGTACAGAGTGAAGGAGTATGTTCCCGTTTCCTAATGTAGGATAGTGCAGTGGAAATGTCTGCATGCACTGTTACCACCTGTCCTGCTACAAGGTGAGTGAATGATTGAAGTCTCAGGTACACTGCTAATAATTCCTTCACATTGATATAAAAAGTGTGCTGAGGTTCCGACCACTTCCCTGACGCTTTCTTCTCTCCCAACGGGGGTCGCCAACCTGCGTCGGATGCATCTGAAAAGAACTGAAGGGTTGGGTGGAGTAGACAAAGAGAAAGACCCTCTGTCAGTCTTGGTTTGGGATAGCCACCACGCTACGTCCTCCTTGATCTCATCATTGATTGCGAATACTGTTGAGTCCGGTTGCTTGATTGATTGACTGATCATGGAATTTAGGGCATAGCCCAAGCGCTGAGACCTGCAAAGGTCATTCAGCGCTGCAGTGTTGTATGATTGAATGAAATGGACTAACTGAGTGAATACGTGAATCAATTAAAATCTGTCATACAAACGACCAACTAAAACTGCAACTAAAAACACCGAACACACACAATAACCAAGACCAGATCATCTCACATTACACATCGACCAAAACAAAACCATTCACTCTCATTCAAAACCACTTACACTGTAACCAAAAAATCCCACAGCTGAAGTTACAGAAAAAAAAAAAAAAACTGACATGCATACATCCATTCAACACCATTTACACCTTAACTTAAAAAACACCAAATAAAACTTTTAACTAATAATTAGGTACTTAAAATGATAACTATGTACAAAAGAAATATAGAACAAAATAAATATAAAATAAAATCAATAAGTTAAAATTTATCACACCATTTTAACTTCATAAAAAATATTAATAAATTTTTAAAAACTCACTAGTGCAGGAATATCTGCTCTGTCATCTAGAATATTGGCAAGAGATTTTCCATCAAGGTGGAATCTCTGCCTCTGTTTCTCAATAATTTACACATTGCACCCAGGATGTGGGACCGTCACGTCAACCCTGGGAACAGAGCAATCACTGTGAAAGCAAACTGGCAAGGCACAAGTCACCTGAGCGACTCACTCCTTCTTTCCACTCCGTGCCCGAGTCATGACGGTGAGCAGACTCAGGGTCACGACTCTGGATGCACGCGAATCTGAAGATTTACGTGTACTCAGGGACTCACGAATAAGCGCCTGACACAGAACTAATTGTAGGGGCAGAACCTCTAGGACTAGCAGCAGAAGTGCAAACCGAAGTTTACACTTCTACAGCTCCCGACACACTACGCCCTGGGGACAGCGTGACGGTTCCTGTTTGAGGAGGCAGACCCTTAGAAGTCCCGTGACGAGACTTCTCAGGGGGGGAGACTACCTTTTCCTTCTTTGGCAGGGAGCCTTAGAAGTCGAAGGAGTGGAGACTGATGAAAATGATATTGTTAAGATACAATAAAGTTTTGTACATACTTACCTGGCAGATATATACTTAGCTATAGACTCGGTCGTCCCGACAGAATTTCAAAACTTGCGGCACACGCGACAGGTAGGTCAGGTGATCCGGAACCATTCCCGTTTTCTAAACCAGATTTTCTCTTCCACCTGTCTCCTGAGGGGAGGATGGGTGGGCCATTAATCGTATATATCTGCCAGGTAAGTATTACAAAACTTTATTGTATCTTAACAATATCATTTTTGTACATGAAAACTTACCCAGCAGATATATATTTAGCTGATTGGCACCCTTGGTGGTGGGCAAGAGACAGCAAAATAAATACTAACTAATAAATATATATTAAAAAACAGGGAAAAAACAACATGTTCTCGGATATAATAATCCATGGATCTTACCTGATTGGGCAGAAGACTTCATGATTACGGTCTATGAGTCTGCCTGCCTCAAGAGTTCCAGCGAGGTATGGACCTATGACTGAACAACTCTTTGGATCACGTCAATGGGGGCTAGCCCGCTTACGCGACAGAGCCTACTCTGTATCGTACCAATGGGGGCTGACCCACTTACCATGGTAGAGCCTTTACCTTTGTCAATATCAATGGGGACTAGCCCTCTTACATGACAGAGTTTATGTTTCTCTACGTAAAACACAAGGAACACTGAAGCCAATCCCGATCACCTGACCATATTAGTAATGTTATAACCTATGAATTGCAAGAGGGTCCCCTATTCCCTCTTACAATCGACCAATAAAAACAACCACCAATAACATAAAGAAAAATTAACACTAAACTAAGTTAAGAAGGATTAGCCTCAGCTCCTTCTCCCAGCACTGAATCCGCGGAAACGTAAGCTCCCAGAGAGAAGCACTTTTCATAAGTAATTTTCACATCTCTTAATAATTAGAGGCAAAAAAAAAGAAAACAGAGTTACATCTCCATATGTTGACTCTATAAGAGCCTGGAGAGAACAAGTTTTGTGAAAGGCCATTGACGTAGCTATGGCTCTCACTTCATGTGCTTCTTACTCGAGAATCTTGAGGTGCTCTTCACTGCATGCAAGGTGGGCCTCCCTTATCACATCCTTTATGAAGAAAGTTAGGGCGTTCTTCGAAATAGGTCTCTTAGGATCCTTTACAGAGCACCAGAGGCTTTCTTCCGTACCTCCTAATAAGGCTTTTTGTTTTAGTAGAACTTGAGGGCCCTAACAGGGCACAAGGTCCTCTCCAGTTCCTTCCCGTTAGGGAAGAAAGTCCTTTTACCTCTCGAAGCTTCAAGGCCATGGTTTTGAAGGATTTTCGTTTTTAGCTAAGAAGAGTGGTTTAAAGGAGCAATACGCTGAATCCTTTCTAAAACCTACTCTCCTTCCAAAGCCTGTAGCTCACTGACTCTCTTAGCCGTTGCTAGTGCGAAGAGAAATAAAGACTTCCTAGTTAAGTCTTTAAATGAGGCTGTATGCGAAGGTACAAACTTCTCTGACATGAGGAACTGAAGGACTACATCCAAGTTCCAGCTAGGCCTTCTAATCCTCTGTCTTTCGTGGTTTCAAATGACCTTATAAGGTCATGAAGATCTTTATTATTCGTTAGATCTAGGCCTCTATGCCTAAAAACAGAGGCCAGCATGCTTCTGTACCCATTCATTGTTGACACTGCGAGGTTACAATTCTTCTTAAATAGAGAAGAAAATCAGCGATGTTAGTTACAGAGGTACTGGAAGAGGATATTTTCCTAGTCTTACACCATCTTCTAAACACCTCCCACTTCGACTAATACACTTTAGAGGTGGAATATCTCTGGCTCTTGCGATAGCCTTCGCAACTCGCGCCGATCTCGCTCTGACGAGTCCTTTGATAGTCTGAAGGCAGTCAGACTTAGAGCGGGGAGGTTCTTGTGAAACCTGTCGAAGTGGGGCTGTTTGAGAAGATCGCTCCTTAGTGGAAGCGATCTGGGAAAATCCACTATCCACTCCAGTACCTCTGTGAACCAATCTAGAACTGGCCAGAAGGGAGCGATTAGAGTCATCCTTGTTCCTCGAGCAGGCGAACTTCCTTAACACTTCCCCTACTATCTTGAAAGGGGGGAAGGCATACGTGTCTAAACCTGCCCAGTCTAGCAGAAAACTGTCTATGGCTACTGCTTTCGGATCCGAGATTGGGAGCAATAATTTTCTAGCCTGTTGTTCTTGTTGGTAGCGAACAGGTCTACATTCGGTCTTCCCCACAAACTGCCAAAGTTGTTGGCAGACTTGAAGATTGAGTGTCCATCCATGGGTAGGACTTGGTCTTTTCTGCTTAAAAGATCCGCACGGACGTTTTCTCTCTCCCTGCACAAACCTTGTGAGGAGAGAGATTTTCCTTTCTTGAGCCCTTATCAGCAGATCCTTCGCTGACTCGTACAGGAGAAGGAATGCGTCCCCCAGTTTCTTTATATATGCTAGGGCTGTTGTATTATCCGAGTGAATTTGAATCACAAAACTGATACTGCTCCTCGAAATGAACGAGAGCAGATGAATGGCTGTAATTCTTTCTTGTTTATGTGCCAGGACACCTGTTCTCCTTCCCAGGTGCCTGACACTTCTCTCAAACCTAGTGTTGCTCCCCATCCTGAATCTGACGCGTCTGCAAATAATGCTAGTGAAGAGAGATCCCCTTGCTTAGCTTCTGATCTAACCACCAGAGGAGATTCTCCTTTATTTTCTCCGATATTGGAAATGTCTCTCCTAGTTCTTGAGACTTTCAATCCCATCTCTCCTTCAGGTAAAATTGAAGGGGTCTGAGGTGTAGTCTCCTAAAGAAACGAACTGTTCCATCGAGGAGAGGGTCCCCAGTAGACTCATCCACTCCCTGCGGAACATTGTTCTTTCTTTAGGAAGACTGCCACCTTTCCCAAGCAGCGTTCTCTCCTTTCTTGAGAAGATGCTAGAAAATCCTGAGAATCCATCTGAATACCCAAATAGACAATGCTTTGCTGGGGAGTCAGCATGGGACTTCTCGAGATTGACTAAAAGTCCCAGCGGGATTTGTCAAGTTTTAGAGTTACAGAAAGGTCCTCCAGACATTGCTCCTTCGATTGGGCTCTTATTAGCCAATCGTCTAAATATAGTGAGATCCTGATCCCTTCCAGAGCAGCCAATGAGCTACGTTCTTCATGATGTCCGTGAAGACTTGAGGGCTGTCGAGAGTCCGAAACAACGCTCGGAACTGAAAGACTTTTCCCTGAAAACATGAATTTCAGGTATTTCCGCAATGCCGGATGAATTGGCACATGGAAATATGCATCCTGAAGGTCCAGAGACACCATCCAGTCCCCTGGACAAAGAGCAGACAGAACAGAGGAAGACGTCTCCATTGAGAGTTTCTCTTCTTCATTACGAAGAATCAACTCCCTTGGAGTTGTAGTCAAGGGAGGATTTTCCCTGAAGGGGATTAAATATCCTTTTCTTAGGATCGAGAGGGACCAAGAGTCCGCTCCTTCTGCGCCCAGACTTTGGCAAAATGGAGTAGTCTGGCGCCTACTTTTGTCTGGAGAACTCTGTTCATCTAGACTTCCCGAAGGACTTTCTAGATGATCTATTTCTTCGCTCTGGCCTGCGACCTCTAAGAGGGGCTCTAGAAGTGGAGGCTCCTCAAAAGGGCTGCATAAAAGAGGGTCTCTTTCTTTTCAATTGGTACAGCAGGCCTAAACTTCTTAGCCGAATGCATGAGGAGGTCTTGGGTTGCCTTCTCTGTTAAGGATTTGGCTACCTCCTTAAACCGTATCCTGTGGGAATAGATGCAAGAAGAGCAGCGAATAAAAGAGAGGATCTCTGTAGGGGAGATACCGCTCTCGTGAAGAAGGAACTAAAAACAGATCTCTTCTTTAGTATGCCTGTTCCAAATAGAGAGCAATTTCCACCGAGCCGTCCATTACCGCTCTATCTAGACAGGCCAACACACTAGAGAGCTCTTCCATCGAGATGAAATCCGTGTCCTGGGCTCTCTTCGCTAAAGCCCCCAAGGCCCAGTCCATAAAGTTAAAGACTTCTAAAGTCTTGAAAAGGCCCTTGAGGAGATGGTCAAGCTCGCACATGCCCCAAGTTGCCTTCGCAGAAAGTAGAGACCGTCTCCTGGAGGAGTCTACCAATGAGGCAAAAATCAGTCTGCAGATGACGTGAGACCCATCCCATGGGCTCTTTGGTCTCATACCACCTTCCAGGCTTCCCTGTTAATTTGGAAGGAGGGCAGGAAAAAAACTGTTTTACCAGCTTCCATTTTGGATTGTAGCCATTCTGCAACCTTTTTTTCAAAGCCTTTTTCATGCACAAAGCAGGGCGCATCTTTACAAAGATGAGGACTTATGGGCTCTAGCGCTGGGACATAAGCGATCCCGGTGAGGGAGGATCAGCAGGATGAAGGGAGTCTCCGAACTCCTTGAGGAGCAGTAATGAGAGCCTCTTGTAGTCCGAGACTGCTACATCACAGGTCTATCTTCATCCGAGACATCTTCCAAAGGTCCAACTGAGGGAGAACGTTTGGAAAGGATAGGGCTCTTAACAGGAGAAGTACTCCTTTCCCGAGAAGGAGTGCGCTGATCTTGAGACAAATTCTTGTTCAAAGTCAAAGGAGGAGATAATTCCTAATAAAAGAGGAACTATGAGGATCCCGGAACTCAAAAAGTTTCCTTGCGCCTAACAGGCTCTTGGCGCCTACTCTTCGACGCTAACTAGGCTCCTGGCGCCTGAACTGACTCCTGGCGCCTGAGAAGGCTCCTGGCGCCCTGACTCCTGGCGCCCTGAATCCTGGTGCTTGACTGCTCCTGGCGCCCTACCGACTCCTGTGGCCTGACTGACTCCTGGCGTCCGCTGATTCCTTGCGCCTGACTGATTCTGGCGCCTGCTTGACTCCTGGGGAACCGCAGGCTCCTGGCACCTGAACCACTCCTGGCGCCTGCTCGACTCCTGGCGCCTGAACTGATCTCGGCTCTCTTCCGGCTCCTTGAGCCTGAAACGATCGTGACTCCTACTAGATTCTAGCATCTCCTAGGGAAGCGGCTACGCACTTCCTGAATCAAGGGAGAGCGATGAATTGAGGAGCTTCTGTTAGGCTCCAAAACTCTGTCCTGAGAAGGGCGCCTATATTCCGTGGAGAAGAGCGCCTATAGGGCAAAGGGAATCGCTTATCAGGCAAAAAAACAAAAATCCTGTTCAAAGGAGTCTCTGGAATCAGGAGAGAAGCGCCTTGGAGAGTCTGAGAGCTCCCTCCTAGCAGAAGAGGGACTTGCTTAGTGGAACTCTTGACAGGAAGAGAAAACGTCTTTCCTCCTTGTCGAGTCTCTGGTAAAGGAGCCTACCAAAGAGGATACTGCTCCTGAAGGCAGATCAGGAACTTCTTAGTGGGGTCCTGAAGAGATGGCTCCTCCTGCCTCGCCTTCTTATGATCTGAAGGCCAGTCCTCAGGAAAATGCTCGGGCTAGAGTCCACAGTGTCTCCTTTAGGTGCCTTCCAGGCTCTTTTCAAAGGGCACGATTGAGAGGCCGAACTCCATCCACGTCTAGGAGAGGATGAATCCGAGGCCGAAAAACACTCCCTTAGGATGCCCTTTCTGCGGCTATCCAAGGCAGCCTGGATGCTACATTAGGATCTGCCGAAGGGACACCTGACCGTTGGGGATGTTCCACATGCCTCCCTGCGGCTGTCGACATTTCCTCCTCCCTGGTCCTGGGAGTTTTGAAAGAGGTCTAGGCCTAGGAGCAATGTGGAACCGGTCAGACGCCCCCTCCACTGCACTGGGGACAACTGCACATATCACTGTCAAAACTCTTACCTTTATCCAAAGCTCGTAACTGAGCTTGCAGCTTTCTGATAGAGGCTTTTACATTTTCCCTTTCTTTAGAGAAAGAATCCTTGGATTCGATACAGGGAGAAGAAGCTGCGGCTAAGGGAGAAACGTTAGTTACAGGAGAGTTATTAAACTCTTGTTCCAGAGAACAAGATCTACCTGAGGATCTAACGGAAGCTTTCCTAACCCTCTCTCTCTCAAGTTTTCTTACATAAGAAGATAAGTTCTTCCATTCAAGCTCTGTTAACTTCTCGCATTCATTACAGGTGTGTTAAATGAACATTCATTACCTCTACATTTCGAGCACACATTATGAGGGTCTACCGAAGATTTTGGCAGCCTAGTCTTACAATCTTCCATTGTACACACCCTAAACATAGATGAAGCCTTAGCGTCCGACATTGTGAAAGAACATCCTAATCAAATTCGAAAACAGTCCACAATAAGCGTATGCCAAGCCAGAGAAAAAAGAATACGTCACCAATATAAACCAATCCAAATTCTCGGCAAACGAGTAGAAATCCAAAATGGGAGGAACAAACAACAGATGTCCGCCCAGTGACAGAGAAAATCTGGTTTAGAAAACGGGAATGGTTTCTGGATCCCGCCACCCAGCGGCGGGAATGGTGGATCACCTGACCTACCTGTCGCGTGTGCCGCGAGTTTTTGAAATTCTGTCGGGACGACCGAGTCTATAGCTAAGTATATATCTGCTGGGTAAGTTTTCATGTACAAAAATATGACGTTCTTATGATAAAACAAAGTTTTATGTATACTTACCTGGCAGGTATATATATAGCTATATTCTCTATCACTGGCAGAAATTTTCAAAACTTGCGGCAACCGCTAGTTTGCCGGTAGTTCAGGTGATCGCCACCCCGTTCCCGTGGCGCTGGCGCTTGGAACCATTCCCATTTTCATCAGATTTTTCTCTGAACCCTGTCTCCTGAGGGGAGGAGGTGGAATTTAATTATATATACCTGCCAGGTAAGTATACATAAAACTGTTTTATCATAAAACGTCATGTTTTATGTATGACACTTACCTCGCAGGTATATATATAGCTGATTGACACATTTGGAGGTGGGTCAAAGACAGCAACATCGTTGGAGTTTAAAAATAATAAAAAAATAATAAATATTATTCTACTCCTTGGTTCCTTACCTGCTAAGGTAGCTGACTTCATAGGTCCTGCCTCTGAGCCTGCTTTACCTTAGTAGCTCTCAACTAGGACGTGACCTATTTGTTGAAGAAGCTCTAAAAGGATCTGACAAACTGGACTGACCAATGTGTTGACAGAAAACCTAGCCCTCTCTTACCACGGGCATTCATGCTAGGACTTATTAGACCACCTGAACAACACACACACCAACACTAACAACCTAACATCATAGACTGAAGAGGGTATATACCCTCTCAGACAACCATAAAAACACTATAACCTAATTAAAAACCCCTAGCATGTTAGTAGGTTATGGGGTGGAAACTCCTTTGCCCAATACTGCACCTGAGGACACATACGGGCCCAACGTTTGACAGTTGTCAAAAGTTGTCTTGACGTCTCTTAAATAATGGGAGGCAAAAACTGAATTGGTCCTCCAATACGTCGTCTCTATTATTTCCTTGAGGGCTATATTTTTCTTGAACGCCAAGGACGTAGCTACTGCTCCAACTTCATGCGCCTTGACTTCAAGTAGTCCGAAGTTTTCCTCTTGGCAAAGCATATGTGCTTCCTTAATTAATTCTCTGAAAAAAGAAAAAAAGGCAATAGCATTTTTCATCAAGGGTCTATTTGGCTCTTTCACTGAACACCAAAGGATCCTGAGGTCCCTCTAATATCTTTGTTCTTCAACGTAATGACACAAAGCCCTTACTGGACAAAGAACCACTTCCTGTTCCTGACCCACAAGGTCGGAAAGACCCATAATTTCAAAGGATCTTGGCCAAGGATTAGATGGGCTTTCATTCTTGGCCAAGAAATCCTCCTGGAAAGTGCACACTGCCTTGTTGTGTTTCCAGCCTATTTCTTTATTGATTGCCTGAAGTTCGCTAATTCTTTTAGCCGTAGCTAAAGCAACTAGTGAAGATGGTCTTCTTTCTTCTCCGAGACATCTCTCAAAGATGCATTTCTTAGAGGCTCGAACTAGTTAGTAACTAAAAACTTCAGGACAATATCTAAATTCCAAGAAGGGGCTCTGCATTGACGCTCCTTCTTCATCTCAAAAGACCTGAGGAGGTCTCTAAGATCCAAGTTATTGGAAATGTCGAAGCCTCTGTGTCTGAACACAGCAGCCAGCATACTCCTGTACCCCTTGACAGTTTGATTCGACAAACCTACTTCCTTCTTCAAATACAGGAGGAAGTCCGCAATTTGGGTCACAGAGGTACTGGATGAAGAAACCTTCTGCTTCCTGCACCACTTACGGAAGGTCTCCCACTTCAACTAGTACACTTTGATGGTGGAGGTTCTTCGCGCTCTAGCAATTGCTTTGGCCGCTTTTCTAGAAAACCCCCTCGCTCTGACAAGTCTTTTGATAGCCTGAACGCAGTCAGACCTAGAGCGAGGAGGTTCTTGTGATACCTGTCGAAGTGAGGTTGTTTGAGTAAATCTACTTTTGTGGGCAGTGTTCTTGGTGTGTCCACCGTCCATTCCAGTACCTCTGTGAACCAATTTTGGGCCGGTCAGTAGGGAGCTATGAGAGCGAGTCTTGTCCCGTAACTCTCCCTGAACTTTTTCATGACCTTTCCTACTATCTTGAATGGAGGAAAAAGCGTAGTGGTCCAGCCCCTGTCCAATCTAACAGGAAGGCATCCACCGCGACTGCTTGAAGGTCTGGGACTGGAGAGCAGTAGGCTGGCAATCTCTTCATCATAGCTGTAGCAAAAAAGTCCCCTACTGGACGGCCCCACAGTTTCCACTGCCTCTGGCACACCTCTTGATGCAGCATCCACTCTGTCGGAAGGAGTTGCCCTCTTCTGTTGGAGCGATGTACACTCTGCTAACTTTCCTGGAGTTAGCCACCACTCCAATTCCTCCTTGATCTTGATAGGAATTTAAAACAGGAAGGAGTCTGGTTGCGATTTTCTTGGCCAGACTTTGCTCAAGAAGAACTGCAAGGGTCTCATGTGAAGCCTTCTTAGAGAACGAACCGCTCTATTGAAGAGAGCGTCCGCAGCAAGCTCATCCACTCTCTCGCAGAGCATTGGTCTTTCACTAGTCATAGGACTTGCCTGTCAGGGGATGGAAAAGCCAAAAAGTCGCCGAGAAAATCAGAATCCCCAAATAGACTAGTTCCTGTTTGGGGATCAGTTGCGACTTTTCGAGGTTTACCATCAGACCCAATTCCTTCGTCAAACTTAAGGTCAATTTCAAGTCCTCCAGACATTGTTGCTCGACTGGATCTTATCAGCCAATAGTCTAGGTAGAGTGAGGCTCTGATCCCCAATAGGTGAAGCCACCTCGCCACATTCGACATAATCCTCGTGAAAACCTGTGGCGCTGTGCAAAGCCCGAAGCAAAGGGCCCTGAATTGAAAGACCCTGTTCTGGATCACAAACCTTAGGTACTTCCTGTATCTCGGATGGATGGGAATATGGAAATATGCATCTTGAAGGTCCAGGGTCACCATCCAGTCCCCTGGACGCACCGCTGCCAGCACGGATTCGTTAGTTTCCATCGTAAACTTGGTCTTCTCCACGAACAAGTTCAGATGGCTCACATCCAGTACTGGCCTCCATCCACCCGAAGATTTCGGCACCAGAAAAGACGGTTGTAAACCCTGGTGACGAGTGGTCCAAAACAGGTTCTTATGGCCCGTTTTGCTGAGCATGGTGAAGACTTGCTCCACAGTGCCTCTTTCTTCTCTAAGTCGTTGTAATGAGCCCCGAGGGCTCTTGGAGAGGTGGTAAGAGGTGGACTTCTTCAGGAACGGGATCTTGTAACCTTTTCTGGGCTACACTGACGGACCAGGAATCCGCTCTCCTTCTTCGCCAAACTTCCCAAAATCCCAGGAGTCTGGCCCCAACTGTAGTCTGGAGGACTTGAGAATCATTGCTTGTTTGTAGGTTTCGACCCTCTTTTAGCAGGCATTCTTTTTCCTCTAAAGGAGGGTGGGCGAGAGAAACAGTCTACCCCGAGTGGGCTGCTGAGTCGGTCTTGACTCCTTTGGTGTCTTCTTCACAAGCTTGGCCGGAAAGTACTTCCTCACTGACGAAGTCAGAAGGTCCTGTGTTGCCTTCTGAGTAAGCGAAAGGGAGATGTCCTTAATGATCTCCGATGGAAAAAAGTTGCCCTGAGAGTGGGGAGAAAACCAACTTGGCCTTCTGAGAGTTCGACACTCCCTTGGCTGCAAACGAGCACAGCAGGGTCCTCTTCTTCAGACCCCTGCCGTTAAAGAGGGATGCTAGCTCGTTCGCCTCCCATCTCTCAGGGCCTTGTCCATACAGGACATAATACTCCTAGGAACTTCCTATCTCAGAAGAGCCTTTACCTTGCAAGGTACGAGCCAAAGTCCACAAAGACCAGGTCGAGGAAGTTGAATACTTCAAAGGTGACGATAAATCCACCCTTCAGCAGATGGTCCAAACTCCGAAGGAGGTCCACCAAATCTTGGCCGAGATGTAAGGAATGTCTACGAGCACTGTCGACGATATTGGAGAAGTCCCCCTGGGAGGAGGCAGGAACTCCCAGGCCAAGACTTTTTCCCCCATAGGCATATATACCCCCACACCCGACTCGACGCCAACTTGGATTGGAGGAAGCAAAAAGAAGTCTTACCTGCTTCCCTCTTTTCTTCAACCAAGCGTTAACACGGTGAAGAGTTTCTTGGCCGTGATGGAGAGTGTCATCTTCAAGGAGGAGGACTTCTTCGGGGTTTTGGTCCTAGTGTACTGCGAAAGGGGAGATAACGGGGCTGCAGGTTTGAAACTCCCCCTCGAACAGAGACAGGAGGCAAGTCGTCAGCTCTTTATAGTCCGATGCTGGAGCTTCAGCATGTTTCTCTTCGTCAGAAACAAAGTCTTCAACTTCCTCTTCCGCTGAAGAAATATCCTGGATGCCCAAATCCTGATCCAGACTAAAAAGTAAGTCGACACCGGAGGTCTTGCGCTAGTCAAAGTATCTGTGTATGCGAAGTCGAAGCCACACTCTTGACATCTTGATGAGTCGAACTTCTTCCATGGCGACAAAATACGATGTTTGACAGACGAGTCGAAGGCGACTGTCAATGCCGTCAGAATACGAGGCGACGTCCATGTAGCTATGCTACAAGAAGGGCAAGGACTGCTGTCTACTTCTCTGTTTCTTTTAACAGGAGGTGGAGGAAAGAAGACCTCTTCAGTCGAACGTCTTTTCAACAGATGTGAGGCTGAAGAATCGCGCCAATTGCGATGTCATGCTGGTGACGAATCAAACTCGAATCTGTCGAGAACTTTGCACTAAATGAAACACCTTTCCAATGGTTGTTAGTCGATTCCTGCTGGCGCACCACAGGATCGACAGAAGCAGCGACTGTCTGTGGGCAAACCCCTAGTCTCCCTTGGACCTCCGGTATGTCTTCTCCCCAAGGCAGGGGAGCGGGACAGGGACCTTCGTCTAGGGAGAACTGACAGGACAAACAGCCACCCACTCAGACTGCACTGCACTGACCACTTTTCATCTCACTCACAGTCTTTTCCATGAAAGACTTAACAGCTAAACCTAACTGCATAACATTATTAGCTAACATCAAATTTCTTCTCAAATTTAGACTTGAGACTGGCAATGGTGTCAGGAGAAACTCCACAGGAAGTTGGTAAGGAGTTACAGGAGCAGGAGTAGGAGGACTCAAGATCAGAGACATAATAAGAGGAGAAGGATAAGGAATAAGAGCAGGTGCTTGGATAGAAGAAGCAGAAGACACTATGCTAGCCTTACTTCAGCTCTTAGAGCCGCTTTCCTCTTCCTATCCTTAATTATTTTATCAGAGTGATGAAAAACCTTCCACTGTTTTGTTCACTCCAATCCTTGCATTCCTCAGAAGTACACTCTAGAGGAGCACTCAAACCCCCTACACTTAGTGCACTTAAGAGAGCGAATCATAAATTGTTTTAACTTACTAGTTTTTGCACCCTCTGACGCAAAACCTAACTACTGATGAACTAGAGCCCTACATGATGGGAAAGCCACAAAATTTGCAAAAATGATAAGTAGCTAAACAGCTTTAATTCAAGCAAAAATACGAAGTTCAGTACATCAATAATATTTGTAGAATTACTTCCCAAAAGATGAGAAGAAAATGTCTGCTCCGACCACAGATGTTCACTAGAAAGCTGGCAGAGACGAATTGTTGTTACCTGGACAGCTGTACCTACAACTCCCTCGAGTGGAGGTACATAATGTCACCTACATCGGTGATGGCGGCGCGACCGCATTAGTTTTGAATCGTGTCTGCCATTGTAGGGAACCTACAGATGTATAATTGTTCGGTAAGACACTGCAATAAAATTGCATTTTCATAGCTAACAAACCTTCGGTTCTTAACAATAGGATAACTTTCCAAGTGCCAGCTGGTAACCGGTTAACATAATCCAAGATTGTAAAGCAAGGAATCTGTGAGATCTGGCAACTCCTGTGCATACGAGTTTTAGAGACTATTCTTCTACCTATAATGTCCAGAATGCTAGGCTTCCTAAGGAAACTTCATCAGTGTTGTTGCAAAAGGAGGACAATGCTACCAAGCCTTTTTCTTCACATCATCAGTCACCATTGCCTGAGCAGGAGGAGGGAGACACAGAGCTTATGTCTTCCTTCGTGGAGGTTGTTGATCTCAACCATCTTCAGTGCATGTCATAAGCTCAGTCTTCTATCACCCCTAGAGGCAAAGAGGCCTTGCTGGGTGCTAGTCAGGATTCTGGGACTTCTTTTGAACTTCCCCTATCGGGTCACGCTCATTCCGTCTCGCAACGTGTGAACGCTTTGGTGTTGGACCGAGATGGCTCTCTGTGTTCCAAGGGGATCATACAAGTTTCTTCCTCCACTTCTCGTGCAGCATAAGAAGTACTACTCAACTAATGTAGTTCATTTGATGCCTCGTCACCTTAAACCAGGAACGTGATACGTCTTGAAACCTGGTTTCCTTAACCCTAGAGCAGGTTAGGTCGGAAGGTCCTTCATTGTCATCACAAGAGGCCTTAGCTATGGAGACTACAGCGCTTCCATCTTCCAGATGGTCTTGTGGCTTGACTTGTGGTTCATAGCAATAGACAAAATTGCTTCGGATAGGTGTGTAGGAGGTTTAGTGAGTTATTCCTCACTCACTAGACTTACAGTTCGGTGGTAAGGCGATTTCTTACCTGGCCCACCTTAGTGCGAACTTGTGGGCCAACCACCTCCTAGCCAGGAGAGATGCAGCTCTGGCCAAGGTAGCAAGTTTCAGATTCTGAGTCGGTTTACAGGCGCTAAGGAATGGGGATTTCCTCGATTCGCAGTTTCTGTTCCTGAGGACTCAATTAGATATTATGATTGACCAGTGACAGGCAGATACTACTAAGGACAGGTTAGTTCATCAGGCGGTATCCAAGTAGGAGGCACATTCGACGACGCCCACTCCTTCTACTCCTCAGTGACAGGTAAGAACTGTTAAATCTCTTAAAGAGTTGCTGCTTCAGCGAGGTCTCTCAGTCTCCCTCACAGACTAGTCTAACAAGCAGCAGTGTCCCTTTCGATCCCGCCCCTACAAACCTGAGAGGGGCAGAGGGGGGTCATTAATAGAGTGGGCACCTCTCCCTCTCCATTGCCACGAATATAGGGATGTCTGGCGGCCAGTGGGCCAAGTGGCAAAGGTATGGAGAGGAGAAAGGGGCAGTATATAGATGTTTCTGCAGACGGGATATCTACTACCATTCAACTTCTCTCCCCCCTCTCGGACAGACCCTTTCTCAGTCGAACATGTGCTCGCAACACCCTGAAGTTCTTAGCTCTTGGGAGGAAGTGTTGAAAACTTCTGAACAAGGGTGTGCAGAGGAAGTAAAGTGTCCTTCTCTGGGGTTTTACAGTCACATTTTCCTAGTACCAAAAGCGACTGGTGACTGGAGACTGGTAAATGACCTTTTTTCCACCCTACATAATTTTGTCAGGAAGACAAGGTTCAAGATGGAGATGCCACAGACAGTATTAGCGGCAATAAGGGACAACGACTTTTTGCTGTCAATAGACTTAAAGGATGCTACTTCCAGATACCTATTCACCTTTTGTCCAGGAAGTTTTCTGGGCTTCACTCTGGGAGAGCAGACATACTAGTTCAAGGTCCTGTGTTTCGGAATGACACATCCCCTCAGGTGTTCACAAGGGTCTTTGCCCTCGTTTCGACATGGGCTCATGCCTGTTGAGGTAGCTTGAAGCTGGCTTGTCTTAGCAAGCTCAAAGGAGAAACTGCTGCAAGACAGAGATTGTCTTCTTAACTTTTGTCAGGAGCTAAGTATAGGCATAATAGTAAAGCTAGAGATGTCGAATCTCGTTCCCAGCCAGAAAGCCCTATCTAGGTATCGTTATACACACAACAGCGTCGAGTTTTTCTGTTGGACCAGAGGTTGGAAAGTTGCGGTTACTGGCACGCAAGTTCCTATCACAACTAGAACAGCCAGCTTACCAATGGCAGGTCCTTCTGGGGATTTTGTCTTCCCTGGAGAAGCTGATCCCTCATGGTTGTCTTCATCTTCAGTATCTGGAATGGAGATTGAAAGACTTCTGGTCCCTGGCAGGATATTCCCCTCTTCAAAGAGTTCCTCTGTCCGAAGAGGTGAGGCAAGACCTTCGTTGGTGGTTGGACGACCAGAATCTCTCTGTGGGAATCTCTCTGCGCTCTCCCCCTCCAGACATCCTCCTGTTTTCAGATGCCTCCATCTTGGGTTGTGGTACTCATCTGGGTGACCTCAGTACAGACAACTATTTTTGGGTTACTTGAACCTCACTGCTCAGCTGATTGGCCCACAATGTTCATTTCCTGGTACAATTAAGAAAATGAGTAATATTCCCTCTTTCTTCCTTCCACCAGATGAAAATGCAGCTTTGATCTGGAACAAAATTCTGGGTTGGCACCTCTTTCATTTTTTAGGTAAGCCAGTTTTTGCCCTGCAATAGTTCTTCCAGTGCTTACATGATCTTTCAACACTGTATGCATCTCCAGTTGATTTATGTGCAGCTCCCATTCATCCGCAGACCAACCCCAATGTGTTTGCCGGCTGCAACCAAACCCCAACCCTTTGGTCCACATGCCTGAATTCCACATGACATCTAGGCTCTTCAGCTGGAGAGAGACACTTTGTAACAGACAAGGTCAAGGACTCCATTGCCCCAAGGACTTCCTAAATCCTTTGGAGAGCAGAACTGCAAGAGAACTGGTTTATTTCCTATTTTATCAATTCTTAAAAGAGAACTGGATTGGCCTCATCCTTACTCTAGTTGCAGCTTCTCTAGGGATGCTATTTGCTTCAGCATAGACAGCCAGTTGTCTAGAAAGGGGAGCACCAGGAGAGCACACTTGCCCAGCTGGATTCTTGTAAAACTTGGGGAGAAGCAGAATGTATAAATATGCATCCCACGCCCACCAAAGAGGAGACCTAGCACACCTGACAAGAACTACACAAGGAGACTGGGAAGGAACCCACCATATCCACAGAGAACACGATTGCACCTCACTTGAATAGTGTAGTGTGCCTACTTTGTGGAACGAGTGCTCAGGAACCAGGTAAGAACCTGGCATAGGCTCTGCTCTTCAGCAGCAACTTTTTGATAAATCTGAAAAAATGAGCAGTTTATCTGCTTACAGAAGCAGATTTTTACAATTTTCTTAAAATTCTATTAGCCTGCTTCCCCAAGACATGTTTCTCTTTATATTTGTTCCCTCTTGATTCCCTTTACAGGCATTGCACGGCTTATGAAGGGAGTTCCGTTGTTGAGATGCGCCATAGGCCGAAAATCGTCGTAAGCCAGAAAATAATAAAAAAATCTTAAGAAAACCTTACTTTTAATGCTTTGGGTGTATTAAATACTATTTAAAATGCATTTATACTGCATCTTTCACAAAAAACCTTTCAAATATTATTCACTTTGCATTTTGGAGTCATTTCTTCTGTCAGATTGGCGCCGTAACCCTGGAACATGCGTCGTAAACCTGGAAATAATTTCCGATGAATATAATAGAAAAATGTTGTAATCTTGGAACGTCGTAAGCCAGGGACTGCCTGTATTTGTTTTTACAATATCTGCTTCTGTAAGCAGATAAACTGCAGATTTTTCCCATTGTTTTCCACGATTCATTAGATATTTGATAAATGTGTGCTGATCTGGACTTTTATGTAATGCGGTGAATTTGGACCCCTAAACTGTAGGATTACCAAACCCGGGACACCCCCAACAAGACCAAGCATGACATTACTGTATGTGGGCAACTCTATGGTCAAATTTTACTTCAATATTATAACCATTCTCAGGACTGCTATGTTTAGTTTTTTGTTTATTTGTTTGTATGGTGTTTTTACATTGCATGAAACCAGTCACCAACCAGGATAAATTAACAGCTTGTTGGGCAAAGGGAGCCAGACAGGTCAGGGAACATTGCCCTAAGTTAGGTTAGGTTGGTAAGACCTGGGTAGGTGAGGACCTGATATGACAGGAAAGGGTAGATCTAGGTAAAAACTCCTCGTCAGATATTTCTCTGGAAATTACAATTTCCTATAGTATTTATGTTGCTCATTAAGAATTTACCGTCACTTATGGGGGGTTGACTGTAATTGACCAGCGGGGGTGAGTACTAACATGGCAAAATGCATTTGACGCCACAATCCCTAGTGGTTGTTGTATTAGCGGGAATGTTCCTTGCAGCCCATGCGGAATTACCCATTGCCTAGAATTACCCAAGAAAGGTTAAGATTTAATGTGCTATTTAGAGAGAGGTAGATCTACAGTACTATTCTGCGGAGGCCTAGACTATGGGAGTTGCGGTTTTCTATGCAGTTTTACCTCCTGAACAAGATTTTTAAGTAATATTTATTTGGACGGCTGTAATTAACCCCCAGGGGCCAGTACTAAACAAGGCGAAATACATTGGACGCCCAATCCCTAGTGGATGTCATATTCGCAGTTACGTTCCATGCAGTCCGTGCAGAACTAGGTATTCTGTAGAATTAGGGTACCTAGAGAGATTGTTGGCAAACCAGTAGGTAGCTATATGGAGTGTTCCCTACCCTCGTCTAGCTGTCACCTGCCACCCACCATAAAAAAACTTCCAATCAGTGTGAAATCGTCACAAATGCTATATAAAATTATTTGGTAGTTCTAGGCAATAACTCTGCATTACCTGCAAGGAATGTTCCCGCAAATACGACAGCCACTAGGGATTGGGGTGTCAAATGTATATCGCCGAATTTAGAACAGGTTTAGCACTAGCCCCAGGGGATTACAGTTGACCCCCCAAAATAACTGAAAATTTGTAATAAGCAACCCATATACTATAAGGAACTATAACTTCCAAATAAATAGGTACTACCCGGTACGGAGTTATTATCTACATCTACCAAGTATTTTGGAAGGAAGCCGGGTATTTCTACAGAAGCAGTCCGCACGGACTGCAAGGAACGTAACCGCGGATATGACATCCACTAGGGATTGGGGGCTGTCAAATGTATTTTGCCGTGTTTACTACTGGCCCCAGGGGGGTTAATTACAGTCGTCCGAATAAATTGGCTATACTTAAAATTCTTGTTCAGTAGGTGAAACTGCATAGAAAAACCGCAACTGCCATACCTAGTCTAGGCCGCCACGGATAAGTACCCTAGATCTACCAGGAGCCGTCCATAAGGGAAGGCCAAATATCCTACGTAGGGTGACAAAAGGCTAGACAGGTAGGTAGCATACCTAGTATCCTTCATGGTACCCGGAGTGTGCCCTACCCTAGCCTAGCTGTCTGTGGCCCCTACCACAGGTCCAACTTCTAGGTAGCTGTTGTATTGGCTAAAATTACTTTGGGAGGGAGGTGACCATGAAGGCAGGCCAGATATCCTACGTAGTGTGACGAAGGCCAAATACCTATAGTACCTAGCCTATAGGATCATTCGCAGGGGGACGAAGGGAAGGTCCTGTGCAGGATAAGTTAGGTAGGTACCCCGAACTTTGACCTATCCAGACCTCGTCCAGCATCTCAGGAGACCTTAGAAACGAGGATTTCTGAGAGAAAATTCGACAATGAACCTAAAAAAGAAGGTGGCGTCTTGAGGGCCCAGGAGATCCAATCTGAGCCCTAAAACTTAAAATCATAAAGGAGCCAAATTGTTCCCCACAGATAGCTAAAAGAAAAAAAACCCCAACCCGTTCACTTCTCATAATTCTATTTTTGTTAGAGAGTAGGAATAAGAAAAAACCACTTTACCTGTCTCGTTTCAGGTCATTTTTCGCGCAGACCGTCACAACAGGAGGCCAAAATACTACCCCAAGTGTCAAAAATTATGTTAAAAAAATCGTCTGTCTACACGACCGGTCAGGCTCAGGCCTACTAGCGCCATCTATTGACAAAATATCTTTTATTATCTTCGTTTTGGTAATTATCTGTTCCGGAGAGGTTTGGGTCTTTAACTGATAAAAAACGTGACACGTTTTTATATTAAATCTTAAACTACATGTCTGATAATGATAAATCCTCGGGTTTTTATTTCACTATGAATAATTAAAACAACACTTATTTTCGTAGAAAACGCCCTCTCCTCCATATTTGAAAGAGGCAATTGGTGCGTTCGTCATAATAAGCAATAACAGCACTAACTACATTGTGTAAAAGGGACAACAAAAACCCATGAAGTTTTCGGGACTTCGTATGCGATTTATTAAATGGTTTTTTTCAAATCTATCATATGCTATAAATAATAACGGCCTAAACTTCACCCAGATGGACTTTGACAGCTCTAATAACAATATCTTCTGTGCCTTTGCCCGAGAAATCGTTATAGTGACTACCTTAATGAAAAGGATATACACAAAATACAAGTAGACTGCAAACTATACCAGAGCAGGAAGGCGATGAAACTATCTTAAATGAGATCCATCGAATTTTAAGAATATGAGAATGGTAACTCATTTCAACGGGATTTTTTTTCCCATAATTTATACCTTAACAGAGTTTTCTGTGTTGTTGATCGTCTAGTATGAGTTATCATAGCAAGCAAGTTCGTCCATCAAATTCAAATGTCTCCTTGAAAACTCTGCTTCAAACTGAAATTCTCTTTAGGACTTTAGTGAAGGACGTTGTCTTTACAATGGCATTTGCAGTCAGGAAGGTTACATGAGACTCCAAAACGGCTGATATTGGTTATAGTCTTGCTGAGATGTGTTCAGACATGAGTTTAATATTGATTTAGACACATGGCTCCTAAAAAAGAAGATAATTGATGATGAAATCAGTATCTTGCTAAGTAGGCTTATAAAATAGCAGAAAAAATAGGAAAAATTATCTCGTTGAAGAAATTGTAAAAAATAGATAATGTTCAACTGAAGAGTCAAAGACGAAAACGTGGGTATAAATGAAATTGATATATATATATATATATATATATATATATATATATATATATATATATATATACACGCACACACACACACACACACACACACACACACACACACACATATATATATATATATATATATATATATATATATATATATATATATATATATTCATATATCAGAAAAACATAATAAGAGATTTGGATGAAATATGGGATGGGTTCAACACACGGGGAAAATGAATATGTGAAGAGTATGAAAAATGCAAGAATAAATAGCCCACAGGAGTGTAAAGACCTTCTTTACCCACTAATCACGATCTTGTATCTCATCTAGATTGTAAAGACCTGTGTCAAGATTTTCTTTACCCACTAATCACAATCTTGTATCTCATCTAACTAAGCAGCAAGAATCACGTGTATATGTTTGTATGTAGAATTTCCTGGTCTTTACGCCGATATATAATTCATCAATGTATGTCCATTATGTCTTTTGTTATTAGCATTTTATTAACTGCTAAGAAACACAAATTCTCCTCTATCTGTTTGCAGGTCGCGTTGTTGTTGTCGTTGGAGATTAAGCTGGCCTTATGCCAGCACGGGCTCTTGCTCATAGAGCAGCTCGTAGGTCATATGAATATTTTGCAGGTGAAAGGTGAGTTGTAAGGATATGTGGTGAGCCTTAATTACGATAAAATGGATATGTATGTGAAATGGTATGATTTGAAAAAGTGAAATGAAAGTTGAACAGGCAAGGATACAAACCCTTTTAAACCCTAAGGTAGCCATCAGCAGGAGAAAAAGATTGATAGTCGTGAGTAATGGCGGGTCAGAGAAAGCCAGTTAGGAAATTGAAATAATTATCGCCATAGAAAAACACGAGTCGCGGGACTCGATGGTCAGGCGCTCCATTTCTGTCCACAAACAGCTGTGTATATCGCGTGTTCAGGTAATACCCTAAGGGCTGCTCTATGGGAAAGAGCCCGTGCTGGCACAAGGCCAGCTTAATCTCCAACAACATGATAAATCAGTAGTACCCAGTTCTGTCTCAGTGCGACCTCACAACTAGTGCCCGGAGGAGTGGCGTGTTCTAATGGTTTGACCCTGCCATTTATCGATCCACATCGACCGTATTCAGAAAGTCATTAACGGAGACACATGGCATATAGTTCTGACTTCTGACAAACCCCAAGCACCATTACTGGACTAAATACAGCGCTTAATTTGCGTTTTGGTGTGAGAGTCAAAATGGCAAACTCAGAACTTGAAAGTCAAGCCGAGGACCCACAGATCTTCTGTATCCCCCTCTCACCCTCAAAAACCATGATAACTCAAGCAATAAAGCTGCCCCCATTCTGGCGGCATAACGCCACGTCATGGTTCCTGTGGGCCAATATACCTACATTTCAGTGTAGCCAAGGTCACGGATGAAGAAATCAAAGCAGATATCCACATGACGACGCTGCCCGAGGAAGTGTTAAATAAAACTACACCTTGGCTAGACATGCAGTCAGAAAAGATCAAATACGAAGACCTTCACAGGAAGCCCACTGATATCTAATCCATGCCTGTCCCACAGAGAGCCCAAAGCACCCTGGACGTGATGAACCAGCCCCTGGGGGACACATCGCCCAAGGACACCTGGGACGAACTACGATGTCTCCTGATGCTGCCAGAACACAATGAATATGGCAAAAGAAGGGAGATCAGCCTATCGCAAGTAATATTCTTGAGGCACCTTCCTCAGGAGGTGAGGGAGCAAATCATGGAGGTAGACACTTCCAATGGAGAAATTGGTGAGCATCACACTAAACTCCACAAGGCCATCAAGGCCTCCAAGCACACCGCAGCACCCGCAGCCTGATAGAGGAGAAGGTCGAGTAGGGGGATTCACAGGCAATATGCAGAAAAAAGGCGTCGTCGCAGCAGTAGAGGACTTGGATGAAACAGCCTGGTGTTATTTCCACAGATGATTCGGGAAAAATGCCAGAAACTGCAGAGCTCCCTGTGCATTCCCAAAAAAACGCAAATGGTGGCCACCCATGACAGCAGTGGCCCCAAACAACATGGAATCCCAACCAGTGGGATTCTTAATCCACAATGCAATCTCGGGGCGCTGAATGCTGGTAGACATGGGAGCTGTGAAGTTGATCTTTCTGCCATCGAGGGAGGACCGCAACTGTCCGCCCAATGCCATGGGCACACTAGTAGCCACAAATGGAAGCCCCATCCACAGCTACAGAACCCAGACCCGCAGAATATCCATTCTGGGCCATAATTACAAGTGGCCCTTCGTCATCGGGGACGTCAGGTTCTCCCTACTGGATGCCGATTTTCCCACACAACTTAGCCTGCTGGTGGACATCACCCGTAAACACCTTCTAGACACTGGAAGCTGCCGCTCCCGCCCGCTCACCACTGGCCCAGGAATGCCTGCTGTATGTGTTGCCAAGTCATCCAAATACAGCACCCTCCTGCACGAATTCCCAGAAGTCTTCCAGCCAAAACTATGCCAGGTGCTGGGAACACAGGCCAAGCATGGCCTCTACCACCACGGGCCCACTGACACATACCAAGTTTCACTGCCTGCCACACAAGAAGCTCCAGGATGCTAAAGAAATATTCACAGAAATGGAGAGAATGAGTATTTGCAAGAAGGCATCAAGCCCATGGGCATCCCCCTTCCACATGGTGAAGAAGCCAGACGGTTCCTGGAAGCCTGGTGGGGAAATCTAAATAATTATTACTATAGAAAAATGCAAATCGCGGGACTGAGGGGTGGGCACTCCATTTCCGTCTGCACACTGCTATGCATATCACGTGCCCAGGTAATAAATCATCTTGCACAGCTACTCAACTCACAAGGCACATTCTAGCCAACGCAGAAGAACTTGCAGGTTTCCTATACCAGACCACCAAGGTAGGAACAGAACACTGCCTGGATTGACAGCACAAGAAATAGGACTGGAAGAAGAAAATGCCTCAAAATCCCACAAGTTATCTTACTATAGTAGATTGAATCTACTATAGCTACCTGTACCTATAACTCAAGCCTTTCATTCCTTCAATCTGTTGGCCTCTCCTACTTGCCAACACTCACTAATAGTAGATTCACATCAGCCATGCCTTTGATGACTAGGCCAGTCTCTTACGATGCTCCTGATTGGCTGTTGATAAGCCAATCACAGGGCTGGAAACTCTCAGTCTCTCTCAAGAGTTCACATAGGCAGGATGTATGTTCCACCTCTCCTGAAAGACATATCCCTCAGGAGAGATGGAACATACATCCTGCCTATGTGAACTCTTGAGAGAGACTGAGAGTTTCCAGCCCTGTGACTGGCTTATCAACAGCCAATCATGAGCGTCGTAAGGGACTGGCCTAGACGTCAAATGCACGGTTGATGTGAATCTACTATAGTATTGAGCTTCCCTACAACTGAAGGGTACCTTAGGGATTAAAGGGGTTCCAACCTTGCCCATCAAATCTTTCACTCTAATATCACCTTCCCCTTGTCACATCCATGCAGTAGGTCTATCGCTTATAAAGTTTCATATCCTAAACATCTCACATTCTAATCATCTTGAATTACGGCCTGCTCTAGGAGCAAGAGCCCATGCTGGCATAAGGCCAACTAAATCTAAAACAACAACATAATAAATCAGTAGTACCCAGTTCTGTCTCATTGCGACCTCACAAGAGAAATAATTAAGAGAGAGTATAAGAAGTAAGTTGTAGAACTAAGAATTTAGAAGGTTAATATCGAAGAATAAAAGTCTGTCTTTCATTCTTTCATTGCTTTTATTTAGGTATACAATTGTTTAATTTTCAAATTATATATATATATATATATATATATATATATATATATATATAATATATATATGTATATATGTGTGTGTGTGTGTGTGTGTGTGTTTAGCAACACCAAGAGGAACACTAACTGTTGCCAATAAAGTTAATTCAAATTACGATTGATGAGCACATAATATATCAGAATTCTGGTTGGACTATTTCATTAATTTTTTATAGATGTAATCCACGCAAATGTATTTATGTAACATATGGCTGAGACAAGTTCGCGACTAACAACACCTATGTCAGGTAGCTGGATACTTCAAACAATGAAATCACTCAGTTGGAAGTATAAATAACAGCTAGTGTGCCACTGAAAATCATGAGTAAGTGAAGATAGTACTAATGGTCTTTCCCTGTGCTGGAGCGTGAATACGTGCTATCTAGGGACATTTTAATTCAGTAAACTCAGATACGGGTGACCCTGAAAATTTATTCTTACATATTGAGTCTAAACATGAGTTGCTTCAGATACTTCTTCTGGAACATACTGACACATTAAGGGTCCCTTGTGCTGATTCTTGTCATTTCAGCAATGCGAAGGGATGGCACTGCTGGAGAAACTGTATTCAAAAATGAATGCTGAGAAGGTGTACATTTACATTAAAATTTGGCATTAACCTGTGCCATTCTCATGGGCTTCCTAGAAATTATGCCGAAGGAATGGTGTAAACTTTTGTAACAGATTTAGCATTAAAATATTCTTGTTACTTAGAATACGTTTAGTTGCTTCCGTTCCATACATATTCTAGGATGGTTGAATACGTGTAATGTCAGTTGCCAAGTGGGCAGCATGATTAGTGCCAATGTTGCCCACATTTCTGCAACTCACTTGCTGTCACACCTCTGTATGGACTGGACGTGAAATAAAGCACTGGAGTGATACTCGGGTTTCCTTCTGTTTCCTACATGGCGCAGCGAGTAGGACACATATAGAATAATCATGTCTACACCAGGGAGACTGTCTTTCATGGCAAGGAGGACACGACGATCCTCCAGGGGTGCCCACAGTACTCATGTCAGAGTGGTGTCAAGATCACCAGCTCTTCGACATATAGTTGCTGAAGGTCGAGATGCATTGCAAGCCCTTAACAAATGTTTGGCTACAATGGCGAGTGGCTTGTATCTACAGAGCGGCCCTAGGGCCCCAGCCCCACCTCTAGCAGAGAAGTGTGCTTTGGAAATGTCATCAGCCTCCTACATAAGCTTCAATCAGCAGATGCAGTTCAACACATTAGGCTTCATTGCACCAGAGTTGCAATGTACTCTGGATGCCAGGTATAGTGATTTACAGTGGGCTAACTTGTCTCCAGAAGGGGCTTTGAATGCTATAGGGGCCATAGTTCTGCATGCATCAAACCAGGCTGTACATTGGGCTGAGTTTTTTGTGTATATGCAAGGGTGTGAGGAGGCCATTAGTGAATATTTTGCAAAGTGCTCTCAAAAGGCCGTGGACTGTGGCTTCCAGTGTCCTAGCTGTCATTGTGATTTGTATGAATATATGCTTATTAGAAAGCTTATGGTAGGTCTAAGGGATGAGATATTGAAAAGGGACCTCTATAGATCATGTGATTCTGTTTGTAGTGTAGATGACCTAAGGGCAGTGTGTGCAACATACGAGGCAGCCCACAAAGATGCATCCATGTCCCAGCATGACACATGGCATCAAGAGCCACGTGCGGCCAATGTGGAGACAGACCCCAGCCACCCCCCCGAGTGTGCAGTGATGAAGAGTAATAAGAGGGCCTTGGTTCCCATCAATGCTCGTGCGTGTGTGGGAACTGCAGAGCGCAGCACGAGCCCAGAAAGGTGTTGTGCCCAGCGAGAAATAGTGTTTGTCATGGCTGCCAAAAAATTGGCCACTTGAAACGGTTTTGTTGGAGCAAGAAGATGGTGAATGATGCCCCTACTCCATCAATAACACTGGGGGTAGTCACTGCCGGGGTACAACCCAGTATGCAGCCTACTATACAAGTGGTAGTGTCCTGAGAAGTGTGCTTTGGAAATGTCATCAGCCTCCTACATAAGCTTCAATCAGCAGATGCAGTTCAACACATTAGGCTTCATTGCACCCAAGAGTTGCAACATACTCTGGATGCCAGGTATAGTGATTTACAGTGGGCTAACTTGTCTCCAGAAGGGGCTTTGGATGCTATAGGGGCCATAGTTCTGCATGCATCAAACCAGGCTGTACATTGGGCTGAGTTTTTTGTGTATATGCAAGGGTGTGAGGAGGCCATTAGTGAATATTTTGCAAAGTGCTCTCAAAAGGCCGTGGACTGTGGCTTCCAGTGTCCTAGCTGTCATTGGGATTTGTATGAATATATGCTTATTAGAAAGCTTATGGTAGGTCTAAGGGATGAGATATTGAAAAGGGACCTCTATAGATTATGTGATTCTGTTTGTAGTGTAGATGACCTAAGGGCAGTGTGTGCAACATACGAGGCAGCCCACAAGGATGCATCCATGTCCTAGCATGACACATGGCATCAAGAGCCACGTGCGGCCAATGTGGAGACAGACCCCAGCCAACAACCCCCCCACCCCCAAGTGTGCAGGGATGAAGAGTAATAAAAGGGCCTTGGTTCCCATCAATGCTCGTGTGTGTGGGAACTGCAGAGCGCAGCACGAGCCCAGAAAGGTGTTGTGCCCAGCGAGAAATAGTGTTTGTCATGGCTGCCAAAAAATTGGCCACTTGAAATGGTTTTGTAGGAGCAAGAAGAAGAAGATGGTGAATGATGCCCCTGCTTCATCCTTCATCAGTAACACTGGGGGTAGTCACTGCCGAGGTACAACCCAGTATGCAGCCTTCTATACAAGTGGTAGTGTCCTCATCAGCCCTAGGCCTAAGAGTCACAGCCCTGTACAGGTTGTGGTAGACACTGGGGCCCAAGTGTGTGTTGCAGGCCCCACCCTGCTGTCGACCCTCATTGAAAGACCTGCCCTTTCACGACACTGCTGGGCCCTACGTGATGTTGCCAACATTAGATTGGAGTGTATAGGGACTGGCCCCCTTTGCATTTAATGTGGTGACAGGACAACTGTCCAAGAAGTATACTTCATCAAGTCTGCAAGGTCATTCTTTCTTTCATTGGCTGCTTGTAAGGACCTTGGCCTCGAGCCCTAGTCCTTTCCCTACCACTTGCCGGTGTAAGCAAGCCTCGCACTGGAGCATGAGGTACCCACGCCCATTGGGCAGTCCCTGCCTAAGCCCTCACCCATGCCATTCCTACCAGTTGAGGAGAACGTCCCAAAGTTGGAGCAGTGGCTCTTGCGCCATTTTTCATCATCGACATTCAATACAGAAAGGGAGCCCCTCCCTGTCATGGAGGGCAAGCTGCACCATATTCATCTACTGCCAGGGGCAACCCCCTATGCATGCCACACCCCAGCATCAGTGCCAAAGCATTGGGAACCAGAAGTGAAGATGCAGTTGGACCAGGACATCTAGAAAGGCATCATTGAGGAGGTACTGACTGGTGAAACAACAGAATGGTGTGCAAGGATGGTCATTGTTGCCAAGAAGTCGGGTCAGCCCCGCCGCACTGTGGACTTTCAACGCCTTAATGCCTCCTGCAGGAGAGAGATGCATCACACCCCTGCTCCTTTTGACATGATATGACGCCATCAAGGACATTCCCAGAAAACACAAGTGTGTGAATGATACTCTTCTGTATGACAACAATGTCGAAGAGGCCTTCTGGCACATAATTTCTTGGACACATGTGCAAAAAAGGGAATAACCCTCAAGCCGGAGAAATTCAGCTTCTGCCAAAGAGAAGTAAGCTTCGTCAGATTCCAGCTGGGATGGGATTCCTATAGGCCAGCAGAGGAGTCTAGCTGCCATACGGAGATTCCCTATGCCTGACAACCCCTCTGTCACTGACATCAGGTCATGGTTTGGCTTTGTCAATCAGCTGGCACCCTTCCTCGCCACTGCCCCACTGATGGAACCCTTCAGAGATCTCCTGAAGAAGTCTGCAAACAAGAATGTCTACTGGGATAACAACCTACAAGAGAGATTCCACCAAGCACAGGAGGCCATATGCAAGCTGGCCAAGGATGCGCATGTATACTATGACAAGACCTGACATACAGCAGCCCTAACAGATTGGAGCAGATATGGGATCGGGTTTGTTATCCTCCAGCAGTACTGTGCTTGTGTAGGGCTGATGCCTTTGTATAATAAGGCACCCTGTGAGGTTATTTAGACCTGCGATAATTTACGCTAAGGTCGGTTTGTTATGACTCTCCATCCTCATTGGAGTGTCTTGGATTTCGATGATAATTTCTAAGTCTGTATCTTCTTTGGGTATGAAGGTGAAGATGTTTCAAACTCATGATGATATGATGATAATTTCTAAGTTCATTCAGTATCTTCTTTCTGATGCGAGGTTTCTAGTTGAAACACAGAGTACAAAAATATCTGTATTCTCGAAGTCTACATGTTGAAGATCAGATAAAAATGTTCAGGTCTGCCAATGATGCTGGCTAATTCAAGTCTGACTGCAATCTGGTTTACAATCATAAAGTGAGCAGACAGTAGCTCGAACATACGAACATACACACAGATGACATAGATTACAAGTCATGTAGGCCGTCTAGGTTATAGGTCACTGTGGTTGTCTCAAGCAGGAAGCTTTGACAAGAATTTACAAAACAGTAGATTTGATGACCACAGATGACGGCAAACCAGACTGATACAACAAGTCATCTTAGCCTACTTTATCTTATCTGGTCTGATCACATTCCTGAAAGCAAACTGGTTGACCTCTTGGGTCACTGGTTTTAATTAATTATAGTTTAGTTTTTATATATGGAATAACATTCCATATTTTTATATTATGTAACACTTATACTTGTATTTCAGCTGATGTCCCATTCTCCTGCAAGGGTGGGTGGCATATTGCCCTATGTGGAAGCCATCACTTGTCAGAAGCTGAGGCTGGGTATGCTGCTGTTGAGGGAGAGGCCTTCGCTGTCACGTGGTGTCTCAAGAAGGCCAGACTACTCCTGTTGGGCTGCCCTAACTGACCACTGCCCGTTGGTCAAGCTCCTGGGTGATAGAGAACTGAAGGATATACTGAACCCAAGACTCTTCCCTCTCAAGGAGAAAACCCCTGCAATACAGGTTCCAGGTAAGTTATCTACCAGGGAAGAGGAATTGCGCTGCTGACTTCTTATCAGCTTCCCTGCTCTCCATTGCGAACCAGATGACAAGGACTCTGTACTTGAAGAGGATATGACTGCCGCCCTTGTCGCTGCTTCGGCCACTGCCCTTGAGCAAGAATGCCTCATACTTGACGAGGAGCGGGTCAAAGTAGCGGCCTCTAAAGATCCTGTATACCAGTTGTTGGTAACTAAAGTGGCAGCAAATGACTGGCGCCCACAGAAGGCGCAGGAGTTGGCCTGCCTTCATCAGTTCTACTCAGTTAGGGACAGGTTATCTATGGTAGATATGTATCTAATACATATTTGCTTATTGCCATGACTGATTATTTCCATTTAATATTATGCCATTCTGTCATGCCATAATCTTAGGGGGGGATGTAGGACGGTTGAATATGTGTAATGTCTGTTGCCAAGAGGGCAGCGCAATTGGCGCCAATGTTGCCAGCGTGTCTGCAAGACTGCAACTCACTTGCAGTCACACTTTTGTATGCTGTATGGACTGGGCGTGTAATAAAGAACTGGAGTGATACACAGGTTTCCTTCTGTTTCCTATACATACCTACTAATAATACTCTATGATTATGAGCAATATTTGAATGATTATCTCTCTTTATTATTATACTGATAACTATGTTAGTTCCCTTATTAGGTAACTTCCATTTGTAATTTGATTTATCATATAGCTTTTTAAAGCTTATTATCATCTTAAGTAATTGACATTGACATAGAAACCTATGTGTATTAATGTGACTACATTTATTATCATTTCAGTAACAATATCGGGTTAATTGTTTCATATCTTTTATGCATACTTGAATTGGAAGATATTTGAAAACCTCTCGTTTGTGTGCTTTCAGACTGCATTCACTGTTGTTCTCAATAAAGACCCAAGGAAATACTCGTTCGAGTTGACGACGATGAATCAAAAGGATGCATATTCTATGGTTCTGAAATAACAAAGAAAATGTAAATATTCAATTCAGGGGATTTAATTCCAATTCAGGCGTGACTAACTTAAAAAGACCATACCCTTGTTGTTTATGCATGCAAGTGAGAGTGACTTGGCTTTTGACAACAGTAGTATATTGCTTGTTCTTACTGATTTTGACAATGGTAAAACCTCACAAGGAACTATCAATAGATAACTTAACTACATCAAAAGTATGGAAATGTATAAATCTGGAAACCTAGAAGCTACTCTTTCGTAACCAATCATAAAAACGGGGATGAAAGTGCTTTAGTACATAATTTACCGTTGTCCTCCAACCATGTGTCTCGAAGCATTCTTGCTCCAGATTAAAATTCTTCTTAATTGAAAAAAAAGATGTTACAGTTACAAAGCCCAGTAATGTGTTTAAGAGTAGCTGCATTTAGACCTATACAACCACTCAAGGTTACTCTGATGAGACAGCCTTAATACAAGCTATTGACACATGACTATGCCATCCCTAATCTATATTAAGATGTTTGAGTGTTTATCAACCCTGATGCTAAAGCACCCTAGTAGCATGTAATAATGGACCACACAGCTAGTTTTCTGACTATTATGATCACCCCATAATATCACTGTGGATGACTCAGATTACCCTTTAGATAAAAATGAGAAATAAGCTACCATCATCCCAGCTTAGGAAACTAAAGGCTTTCCAAAGAAAATGTTCTTAAACGGAAAAAGACATCTTCCATGGAATACATGGTCAGTTCTGATGGTGTTAGAATAGACAAAGCTAAGGTACTATCCTAGAGAAGTCTGCATTTCTTGATTTTCACAGTTATGAGTGTCTATGGCAAGGTGGTTGCATCTAGAGTGAAGGAAATCGACTAGTCGGCATCTCTTGCCTGCTTAGGCCTTGCCCCATTTACACTGGGCTGTGCATTGATAGCAAGTGTGTTGTAATTATAATTGTAATGTAATTGAAATGTAATTTATCACACATTTTTAAGGTATTGTAATTGTAATTCTTTATTTCTATTTAATATTAATTTTAGTTGTAATTGTAATTTGATAATACGACTGGTAATTATAACTGTAACTGTAATTAACATAAAGCATAATGTAATTACTCCAAGCCTGACTGATGAAAATTCGTCTGCTAAACGGATGTAGACATCATACTACAGGTTTGATGCTACCTGCGGGAATATTTCTTAGAAAGCAATTAAAATCTACAAATGTCCTTGTTTTTCCGATGTATGTGGCACAAGACACCATAATTTAGCCACGTTAGATTGTCTACATAGTTAAAAAGACCGCCTTCCCGTTTTGACTACTGAAAGATGAGGAGAATGGTATAAATGGGGAGGAGCTTAGTGACGTCACTAATAGCTGGACAATCAGAACAGTTTCAATTACGGCTTCTTCTTTTTTTATTGTTTTTTTTTTATTTTTCAATCATTGTTAGTATCAGTATCAGGTGTGTAACAAAAAAATCTAAACTTTCCTTTAAGCTTACAAAGCTATTTTTATTATAGTGAAGCTTAAAACACAAACAGGTAAAAAATCATATTTTGGTTTGTGTTACCTCAGCGCTCTAAGGGGATGACACTACCTCTTTCCATAGATACCTTGGTCTATGGATACATACAAGCCAATTCCTCCCTAGACCATAAACGTCTTGATGAGCCAACATAGTGCAGCGGCATAGCAAACCAATTGTGCATTTTGTGATGGAAGCACCAAACATGGAGGAATGATCAAATATTATATGGGGAACATTTTCAGGTATGGAACCACTTTTGTAGTAATCCCAAGTCGCCGCCATATTGGATTTCAAAATGGCGGCTTAAAAATCTTTAATTACAGATCATTCTGGTTATATACCAGCTAGAGACTTGGTTTTAGTGTCTAGATATACATATTTGAGGTCAAGGAATTGAATGGTTCTAGTTAGAAGTTGATTTGGTGACGCCATATTGGATTTCAAGATGGTAGGCTAAACTAAAGAAAAATTTTATGACTGATATATTTGGTTATGTCAGCTATATACTTGATTCTGGTATTTTTCTTTCTATTTCAGATTTCAACCATGTCGAAACAGTTCAAGGTAGTTGATGTTTCCAAGCCTCTAACTCCCACACCAAAACTGGACTGGGAACTCTGTGTTCTGTGTCAAGCTGATAAAGAAGAGTCCCTACAGTGTCCTGCTACAACTAAAAGAAAAGATTCAGGTGCTGGATACAAGACATTTGAGGACAATATGTTAGCATTCAGTTAAACTAGGTGAGCTGCCACAAGATATGGACTTACAACAACTAGATGAAGGCCAAGGGATAGCTGCCACTCTGGCTGCCCACCAAAGCAAGTGGCACAAGTCATGCAGGGTGAAATACAACACTACCAAGCTACAATGGGCACAGAAAAGAGGTCATTCTGAAGGAAGCCCTGCCGCCAGTACAAACACAGATGAGTACAAGCGAACTAGATCTAAGGCAGCTTGTGTCGAAAAACATACGCAATCATCTATGCTTCTTCTGCCACCAACAGCTGGTTCAGAGTTTCATCAAGTAGCGACACTGGACACTAGATAAACACGTTCGCAACGCTGCCAAGTTTCTTGAGAATACCACTCTGTTAGCCCAACTGAGTGCTGGGATATGGTGGCAAGAGAGGCCAAGTACCACAAGAAATGTTTGACATCCCTTTACAACCACGTGAGGGCAGCAAAAACACTTGCTGAGGAAAGCCAGAGCAAAGTAGATGTCATTTCAGCAATAGTCCGTCTGAACTGGTAACATACATAGAGGAAAACTGCAAAAGAAGAGGACACTGCTCGTGTGTTCAAGATGGCAGACCTCATTAAGCTGTACACAATGAGAATGGAACAGCTCGCATTGTGCTAGAAACACGAGTCCATACAACCAGACTCAAGGAGCGAATCCTGGCATATTTGCCTGATCTGCAGGAGCACAGAGAGGGACGAGATATCCTGCTGGTGTATAAGGAAGACATTGGCAGTGCACTAGCCAAAGCATGTCAACATGACATTGACAGTGATGCTGTGCACCTGGCACGAGCTGCCTGCATTATAAGGAAGGATATGTTCCAGTCATCTCAGCCTTTCAATGGTTTCCTTCTCAGACAAATGCCAAGAAGAGTCTGTGCCACAACTGCTGCTGACAATGGTCTCCATGATGCTAGAGGGTGCAGGCATCAAAAAACCAGGCACGTCAATCATCGTCCTCAGCATCTTTGACCATAGCTCAACTAATCAAATACAACAGTGTGAAACATGAGAGAAGATGCAGGCACAGACCTTGTGACACAGCATCAGTCAAGAGACTCCCTTGCCAATATATCTTGGCTTGATGCTTCATGCCCATACGAGAAAGAGGGAATTAGTTGACACTATCTGGACTAGGATCAGCATTGTATATGATAGAGTGCTATGGATCTCTGCAGAGCTGGCAACGGGACATGTCAGCGCTTTCAGATGGAAAAGGTGGTTTGCCCCCAAAGACTCCGCAGTAGAGTGTTCACCACAGCAGCTGTGGATAATATAGACCACAATCCCAGCTCCACGACAGCACATGACTCATTACATGGAACTGGTATTTCATTAATACACATCCAGACTATGACAATCAAGGCACAGACGAGGTATTGTCATCATCGGGGGTATCTCCAATGTCAAGGCTGTGGGTGACCTTCCACGGTATTATACAGATGTACAGCCAGTTACTTCACCTGCCCAAAAAAAACCATGTACCAGCTGGAAACCAAGCGTCCACTGCAGAGGAATTCTGCACAAGCTGAGCTCGATAAAGAGAAGAAGTGGCTACAGTCTGTGAAGGATGCATGTGACAGTGGCGATACACAGAATCCAGCAAACATTTCGTGGGCTGCACATATGCAGAGAGCCAAGCAGCCCAGCATACTAATATCACAGTCACACCCACTGCCTTGCTACCCCTCTTCCATGACCAAGCCCACTCAGTGGCAATGATCTCATGCCATGGATGTAGTGAAAGCAGCGGTCAATGAGCTAAATCCTGGACAGATACCCGTCATCACACTGGACCAACAACTATATGCAATCGCCAAGGAGGTGCAATGGAACTGGCCAGACACATTTGGTGAAGATCTATTTGTAGTAATGCTAGGCGCTCTACACACAGAGATGGCAGCTTGGAAGACAGCAGGAAACTGGCTGCAAGACAGTGGTTGGACAGAGGCATTGGTTCAGCAGAGATAGCAACAACAGGCACAGCAGACTCCTTCCTGCATGCAGCTCATGTCAGCCGTACAAGATGCGCCCACCAGGTAACTGCTGCTGCCCTGCACATACTTCAGCACCATGCATATACTAGATACAAAGAAGAGCGACAGCAAGAGATGAGGAACTATTGCAGTTTGAGGCATGGTGTACATGAGGAGCAGTAGCATGTCCAGTTTCAGTACTGGGCCACTGTACTTCACCTGGAGCTCTCTATACTCCTCTTCATACGTTCACTTAGAGAGTCGAACTTCACACTGTACATGGACACCCCACCAGAGCTAGCTGCATGGTTTGCTGCATTGGATCATGTCCACTATGCTCGCTGGTTTCCAGTGCACATCAGGGACATGGTTTGCCTTGTAGAGAAACATCCAGATGTTGCTGCCAAGTTCCATATGGGCCACTTCACATCCAAGAAGACCAGGCATGCTTTTTCCGCCATTGCCTTAGACCAGGCACATGAGCAAAACAATGCCATGGTCAAAGGTGATGGCGGGGGGCAGTGGGTCTCACTGAAAATCCAAGTGCCCTTTGACGGTGGATGGTGGCTGGCCCTGAAGTTGCTCGGGTCATCACAGAACTTAAGACCTCACAACAACTGCACCAAAGAGGAGAGCACACCCACCACCATGAGCAAACCAACAGTGTACAGAAGAAATTTGTCCAAGATGTTCGTGCACTGACAGCAGTCATTGAGGAGATGGCAACCCCTTGAAGAAGAAAAGCACAGATTTGCTGGTCCTAGACACACAGGAGATCCTGGGCCCAGCTGCAGTAGAGAGTGTGCGTACAGCTGTGCAAATGGGGCGAGATCAGTTCCATTTATTTGTGAAGGAACGTCTGGCAGACAGATCCAAACCACTCAATGATGTCATCAAACGCAACAAACTTCCATTATTTGCATCCATCAAGGTGACAAAAAGTGCCAATAAGAACAAGCAACAACTCGCCTCTGCAAGGAGTGATTCAGAGCTTTTCTCCAGACTATACATCACATGCCAAACCAGAGATGGCGATCTCGAGCAGTTCTTCAAACATGAGAACAGTGCACACCCGCCTGCACTATTACAAAATGGACGGATCCGCTTTGGTTCCAAAACTGACTTGCTGAGGCCTTTGGAACAGCTTGTTGAACCAACAACGTTATCACCCATCACAAGTCTCTTCTGTGATCCTCGATGGGCTGCAGTGGTTCAAATGCTGAACCCTGGCCACAGCAAAACATTTCTTGACTATGCCACAGACGTATTCGTTCCATACATTCTGTCACAGCTTCAAATCATTCTCGTCTGGATCTAGTGTGGGACCGCTATGCAAACTCAGGCAGCTTGAAGGCAACTGCAAGGGCTAACAGAGGCAAGGGAATCCGCAGACGTGTACTGGCTGCCCTGTTACCAGGGAACTGGCACACATTCCTCCGTGTCGACGAGAACAAGGAAAGAACTCTTCCACTTCCTGTCTAAGCAGGTCATGAAGTCCATCAATGTGCCAGAGAAACAGCTGATTGCTACTGACGGTGAACAGGTAATCTGAATCCCCCTGTTATATCATATGTCAATACATGTACCCACATTGTCATGGATCTGTAATATAAAATTAATGTTAATTTCATATAGATTTTTTTTGATGATCAGTTGACGCCGCCTTCACCAAATATATGACATTTTTATGCTTATTCTAACAGGTCATTGCTGTACCACCCTTTGAAGACACAGCAGCTTTGGCCCCATGCAATCACGAGGAAGCGGACACGCGCATGATGGTTCAATGCAGCAGATGCTGTTAAATCTGGACACGAGAATACTCATCCGTACCGTGGACACAGATGTGGTGTTCTTGCTGTGTGGATGGCCCAGGAGCTACATGAGGCAGTCGATGAACTATGGCTAGCAATTGGTACTGGCAAGAGCTTCCGCTACATAGCAGCACACAAGCTGGCTGCATTTCTGACCTTGGCATCTGCACCAGTGAGATTTCTGAGGACACATTGGCAACCTGGAGAGATACATAGTACTCCTGTACGACTGAACATGTACATGTTCAGAGGTGAATCTGGCAAGGAAGAAACTCTTTGCAAAGAAAGCGCGATCTATTGAAGCAATACCTCCAACACAGGCAGCCCTAGAACAGCATGTGAAGAGGGCAATGTACCAGGGTGGATATTGTTGGGGGGCAGTCTCTTGTCCCACGCTGCACTCTACCATCACCATGTGACTGGGGGTGGGTGAAAATGACGGACGTTTGATCCTTTGTGGACAACACTACCAGAAGCTGCCAAATCCTGCTATGAACTGATCTCTTGTGGGTGCAAAAAAGGTTGCAGTGGGAGATGCAAGTGTAAGAAAGCAGCTCTGAAATTGCACAGCACTATGTGGCTGTGATGGTGATTGCTCGGACTGATTTGGAACTGTGCAGACTTACGTGTTATTGAATTGATTGATACGCAAGTTCTCTTGCTTGTCGTGTGTATAATTACATGCATATAAATGTACATAATAATTATGGGATTATCACTTGATTATCAGTTGATAATGTGAATTTAAAACATATTTCAATTACAACTATTTAATTCCTTGGCTTCACATTTGTACATCTAGACATCAGAATCAAGTATATAGCTGGCCCACTAACCAAATATATCAGTCCATAAATTTCTCTTTTTTTTTAGCTACCATCTTGAAATCCAATATGGCGTCACCAAATCAACCTTCTAACTAAAACCATTCATTCCTTGACCTCAAATATTGATATCTAGACACTAAAACTAAGTCTCTAGCTGGTATTTGGTGCTTCCATCAACCAAATGCACAATTCTTATGAATTTTTTTGCTATGCCGCTGTACTAACAAGGCAAAATGTTATATGGAAATGATCAAGAGATATGATCATGAATTTGTTTAGAGATAAAGAAATCGATATATAGCAAAGACCCTAGCCATCTTTGCATCCAAGCACCGTCTACTGATTACGTCACGACCATGCCTTGAAGCTGATTGGTTGGAAATAGTTTCGAAAAGTTGGTTTATCTGTGGTTCTTTTAATTTTCATTTATTTTGCAATGGTTGTTTTACCGAACTAAAATACGTTGTGCTGATTATTAAAATTGAAACTTTAATAATAATCCCCTGAAATAAAATCAGACTACGCATCTCCCAAAAATGGTAAAAAACAGGACAACATAGGTATAAAGTTCTTGTGAATTTTTCTTGAGGACACCACTCCTTTCGAAATAATAAGTATAAAAATGACATAGATTTATAAGGTCCTAGTTCTTTTTGTCGATTTACGCTACTAATGGCATTTGGATTATTGGCCTATCTTATATTTAGCCGTTTTATTGAGGTTCTTGTTATTGTTATTCTTGTTTTTGTTGCTGCTGCTATGATGCATGTAATATTTTCGAAAAATGTTCTAATGGTATCCTAACATTGCAGAATAAACATAGACCTATTCATAAAATACTGGCGTAAAGAATTGTTGGCCTATTCTTGTTAACTGAAATTTAGTAATTTGTTTTAATTAAAAGTAATCGAGATCTTTATGAATATAGTGAGAGAGAGAGAGAGAGAGAGAGAGAGAGAGAGAGAGAAGGCGAGAGAGAGACTGATTGGAGAGAGAGAGAGAGACTGATTCTACAAGAATGGTCCCAAAACCAAGTTATTCATGTGCTACTCGCAGACAGCTTTGGATCATTTCATGCATAACTTTTCAGCTATCGTATATTTTTCTAATTTGTTAAGTATCTTATGATGCCTTCGTACCCTTCATTTTCATAGCAGTTTGACATTTGTGAGTAAGGCTGAGACGGTTCTAAGATTTGGGCCATCTATGCATATATGAGTATGTGCTCTTGCTTATACGTGTACATTCAACTTCCTGCATTTACATTATATATCGTGGAGTTGAAACTACTATATTAATTAAAAGCTACCCATTTCCAACAGATACAGGTAGAAGACAATTTGCAATAAGAAATTGAAATGTAGACTCATGCTCTGTCATTACCTCAAAATATAAGAATTTGATGTGTAGGCCTATTCCCTGCAATTGCCCCAAAATATGAGAAATAGACGAGTAGGCCTATGCCCTGTCATTGGCTCAAAATATAAAAAATTAACGTGTAAGCCTAATCTCTTAGTGATATTAACATTTGACATGCAGGATTATGATGAATTAATACCCTAACATCGCAACTGGCTGCATTAGATTATATGCTTCATTTCAATTAATGTAGTCTATGGCGGAGCTAATGCAGGCCAACACCAATTAGGAAAAAAAATTATGTGTACGTATTTAGGCTGCACAGACAAAATTATCCAAGATCTTCATAATGATATATAACTATATATCTTTTATCGGATGATCAATTGCATACTTCACAACTCCGGGAACTCAAATCTGTGGTGTCATGGTTCATGCCCGAAACTCAACATCACCCAACGGACTCTGAACGGAGTCAAATCCGTACTGGTAAATTCATTTGGACTGTTAACTAGTGTGAACTGTGACGTCATTCCCCTTCGAGAGCTAGTCAATCACAAGTGTGCAAGGGGCAGGGCTTAGGTGCAAAGCTGGTTGGACTTTGCTTTTATATATATATATATATATATATATATATATATATATATATATATATATATATATATATATATATATATATAGAGACTGGTAAAAATGTTGTTACAATAGAATTCCATCTAATAAAAGGAGCCCATAAAAACACCAAAATATAGAGAGAAAAGCACTATATTTCAGAGACTGCTGTCTCTCTATTCAGGTATATGAATGAGAAAGTTTACAGAAAAGGTGGTATTTATACCAAGAGATCCATCCACAGATAAGCCAATTTAGGTCACCCCGCTGATAATCTTCCTTTAATCTTCTTAAGAGTTGGTTGAATGAACCAACCTTGTCGATCACATCTGAAACCCATGATTTTCATTACCTGTCTCTCCTTTATTAAGGCCAATTCCATCATTTGACTCTTGTACCAGCAGTTGCTGCTATAAATTATACATGACAAATTCCAGTTTATTCTATGGTTATGTTCATTTATATGGTTGAAAATAGCTGAGTTCTGTTGTCCTACCTAACTGACCGTTTGTGCTGTATTTAACTTTGGGGAAGTGATTTTTCCGTAAATCTGATGTAAGATTGGTCACGTCCTGGCATGGGATTTCATAAACCCCTGTTTCCTTGGGGAATGTCTTTTGTTTGGATGTTAATCAAGGATTTGCTAAGGTGTTTGGGTAAGTAAATGCAAAAGGGTTAGATTTTCCGAGGGTCTGAGTCACTGTCTTAATGCTGTCCAAGTGAGGAATTTTTTATTTTGTTGTTGGGTGTCTCTTTGGTCTTGTTTTGTGGGGGTCGGTAGAAAATTATGTTTTGCTTTGTGAATTGTTTTCTCAATTTTTATGGTCAGGATACTTTTAAAAGACGAAAGTTGCTTACGAATAAGTTCAAATTCTTTTTCCAGGAAATTCTGGGAACAAATTCGTAAGGCCCTTAAGAACAGGTTGCTGGCTATACCTATCTTGATAGCAATGTCGCAACAACTAAAGTAGTGAATGTATGAAAGTGAGACGTTGGTTTTCTGCATATGGGAAATTTGTACTCTGTCGTGTCTCCGATTATTAAACATCAAGAAAAGGAATTTTGTTGTTGTTCCCCATTCAACTTTTAAATTTGATGCTGGGCACTAATGCGTTTAATTTTAAGAGCCTTACGAATTTGTTCCCCAGATTTCCTGGAAAAAGAATTTGAATTAATTCATAAACAACTTTCGTCTTTAAAGTATCCTGACCGTATAATTGAGAAAGCAATTCACAAAGCAAACGTAATTTTCTACCGACCCCCACAAAACAAGACCAAAGAGACACCCAACAATAAAATAAAAATTCCTCATCCTGGACAGCATTATTACAGTGACTCAGACCCTCGGAAAATCTAACCCTTTGCATTTACTTACCCAAACACTTAGCAAATCCCTGATTAACGTCCCAACAAAAGACATTCCCCAAGGGAACAGGGGTTTATAAAGAAATCCTATGCCAGGACTGTGACCAATCTTACATCGGATTTACAGGAAAATCACTTCCCCAGAGATTAATACAACACAAACGGTCAGTTAGGTATGGACAACAGAACTCAGCTATTTTCAATCATATAAATGAACATAACCATAGAATAAACTGGAATTTGTCACGTATAATTTGTAGCAACAACTGCGGTACAGAGAGTCAAATGATGGAATCGGCCTTAATAAAGGAGAGGCAGGTAATGAAAATCTCAAAAAGGAGCATGGGTTTCAGATGTGATCGACAAGGTTTTCATTCAACCAACGCTTAAGAAGATTAAAGGAAGATTATCAGCGGGGGTGACCTAAATTGGCTTATCTGTGGATGGATCTCTTGGTATAAAATACCACTTTTCTGTAAACTTTTCTCATTCATATACCTGAAGAAGAGAGACAGCAGTCTCTGAAATATAGTATTTTTCTCTCTATATTTTGGTGTTTTATGGGCTCCTTTATTAGATATATTATATATATATATATATATATATATATATATATATATATATACTATATATATAAAGCCCACCACCAATGTTCAGTTATGCCTGCCAGTTTTAACCGCACAGTCAAAACTGTGCAGTTATAACTGATCATTAGTGTAGACAACCTGCACAGTGTTTCTGGCCTGTGCAGGCGGCCTGGGTAAATAGCTCATCTCAATCGATGAATGAAACCTCAGTCCAAACGGCTGCTGCGCAAGCGCATTGCTACTGTGGCGGACGGAACAACTTTTTTGGCTTAGTTCGCTGTCTGTCCGCGGACAGGTAATATCTACTGGTAAAGAAACACTGAGGTGAGTTTTATTGAAATGAAATGTTTTTATACCTAAATTGAGGATATATGGGATTTACTTGTTTTTTAATAATTGATACAGAACTCAGAATAATATATATTTTAATTTTGCCATTTTTCCACGGGAAAAACTACGTATATAATGAACGCTGAAAGTGGCAGCATCATTCTCGAATGTCTTGTAGATTTCATTGAAGTCTATATGGATGAGACTTTGCTTTGCAAGTAAAACCAAAGGCTATCGTAAACAGATTGAGCCTATGTGTTTATTCGTGGTTATAATGATATATTCAAGACAGTTTTACAATGAGAATAAATATTATGACAAAATAATGTAAAACAAGAATAGGCCTAGTATATGCATTTATTCATGATTATGCACCATGTCTGTAATTCGTTTTTAAAATGAGAACAAAATAATCCACTTCCTGACCATACACACACACACACACACACACACACACACACACATATATATATATAATATATATATATATATATATATATATATATATGTATATATAAGCGAATACCACAGGAAAATTGATAGTCAGAAATCCAAGCGCTTTCTTCTTTACTAAAACATTGTCAAGGAGCTAATGAAAAACAATCGGAGAGAAAGGTCTCAGGTACAAAACAAGAGCAAGAATACCAGATGGTTAATTGTCAAAAGGGTAAAAACTAAGAGATAATCCTGGATTATTGGATATCACACGGTCACAAACCTAAACAGATTTGACCCTAACCGAAATTACAAAGTATCTTTACAGTTCAAAGCATTTAAAAACTGAATATATTAATTTTGTTGCTTATATTTATCTATAACTTCTTCCATTATGAAAGCATCAAGTTTAATAAAAAACCAAGACTTAAATTCAGAACATTTCCATTATTCGACTTGATGAAACAAGATTCAATGATATTCCTTTCAACTGTGTCATTACATGGGATTAAGGCTCTTGCTTGACTCCAGTTAATAGGATAAATCTAAATCTCATATGTACGAATAATGCATTCAATATTTGCCCAGTTCTCACAGAATATTGGTGTTGTTTGAGACGTTGTGAAAGAGATGTACTGGTCTGTCGTAATAGACTTTATCACACTTTTTGCAAGGAATTTCATATATGCAGCCTGGAAGATCTTTAGGAAAATTTTTTGTGATTACTAAACTCTTGACATTAATATTACTGAAAACAACATTTATGTTAAAAAGCTTTAAAATTCTAGGAATATCTAAAAACCTTTCATCATAGGGTAATTTTAGAATGTTGTGCTTACTAAATTCAAAGTTTGTCATTAGTTGAATAAAATGTTTTTCTAGCTCTTTTCCATGCCACATCTACAAAAGTCCTTGATATTTAAGTTTCAATGCAATATCATAAATAGTTTAATTTCAGTGTCAATAAACTGCGGGCTACAAACACGTAAAGCCCTTAGGAACATCTCAGAATAAACAGAGAATTTAACATTTTGATGGTGATTGGAGTAGTAATGAACAAAAGAGGCAATGTTATTTGATTTTCGAAAGACTGAAAAGGTGAAATTTCTATCATTTCTATGGACAGTTACATCAAGAAAATTCAATTACAATTTCTTTCTTCCTCTACAGTAAAATTTTATAGAAGGGACTAAATTATTGAGATTATTAAGGAATTCCTGGAGATTTTCGTGAACTGGCCAAATACAGAATAATATCATACACATACCTAAACCATCTAACTTTTTGGGGCAAAATTCTTGGTAAGAGTTTTTTTTTGCCTAAAAAAATTCCATGTAAATATTGCTAAGGACAGGAGATAAGGGATTACCCATAGCCATGCCAAACTTTTGTATTAAGAGACTAATGAGGTTTGCTACACTTAAGGGAATGTCATGACGTTATAATTCATCCCCCAAATATTCAAGTAAGTCATCTACAGGCACTTTTGTAAATAAAGAGACATCAAAAACTAACCATATTAAAATCAAAATTAAAATTTAACTATTCAGTTTGTTTAATAAAATCAACATTGTTTTTAACATTCGTGTTAGAAATGTTTCTTACCAAAGGAGTAAGAATTTTTACAAGCCATTTCGATAAATTATACGTAACTGAGCCCCACTGAACTAATGATTGGTCTGTAGGGTTATTGATTTTGTGTCTTGACTAAACCATACATATAAGGTAGGGAGGCGCATTGCGGTGTAAACTGTTTAATTAAATGGTCCAAGCCCTTGAAAATGGATTTAATTTGTTTATTAAAATGAGAGTTCACTGCCTGTGTAAGGTCAGACCTCAGTTTCGTATACGTATCAGTATAATTTAGCAATGTCATTATTTTACTTACATAGTCACTTTTATTCATTATTACCACTGCATTAGATTTATCTGCTTTTGTCACTTTCATGTTTCGCCCTTCTTTAATTTTCTTAAAAGCCAGGAGAAATCTCACGGGTACATTAGGGGGAGAAGAATTACTCATAGCACCATACACAATACCTTTACAAATATTGATATCATTAGGTTTTGATTAAATTTTTCCAAATAACAAAAGGATTTTGAAATGCGACAAGTCCAGGTTACCATTAAAAGTCTATTACGGATAGACCGGTAAATCGCATTTTAATGAATCACAAGATGGCTCAATTGTAAAGTTACAAATTTATTGAAAGCAATATAATCAATTAAAAAGTATTGCAAAAGATATAATGAATATAAAATTTATCTATTAAAAACAACATAGTTCTAAAAAGTGTATGAGCTACTGCTCTTAAAAACAGGATCCCTTGATCTGGATTAAAATTTTGTGACCAGGTTCTTCAATCTTTTTTTTCATTCTAACATATTTTAGATTGCCTTCCAATTTTTTTCCTCTCCCATTGCTTAGTTGTGCTAACAACATTTCTGTATTACTTGTTCTTTTTTCAGTTTGCTAACCATTTTTTCTAAAGATGCATGCTTAATCCCCATTCTTCTATTGAAAGCATTGATGGCACCCTTCAAGTGCATCATTCGTGCGTGCAAGTCATCTGCGACACGACTATGAACCGACCTTAGCTGGCTATCATAGCAGGGTTTACGTCGTCGTCCACGTTGAACTACCCACCTAACCAGGTCACATCAAAATACGCCAGAAATTCGTCGAGAGCACATCCTATTTCTTTCAGACAGGGAACCTAGAAGCTCCTATAAAAAAAAAAAAAAAAAAAAAAAAAAAACACACACACACACACACACACCACACACACACACACACACTACATGCGTATACAGAAGGAACAAATGCCAATGCTTGAAACTGCTTTATGATGAATGCATTACTGGTTTCAGTATACCAGGATTGTACCCAATTGACTAGATTTTGTGCCACACACATTGACCGAAATGGAAAAAATATCCATAAACAATAGCATCTGAAAATATCTTCTTTATACCGTAATAGCAACTCTTTCGAAATCAAACACTGATAGAGGTTGGATTCAAATTGCGGTCTCTCAAAAAATTAAAAAATGAACTCGTAAGTTTGCTCATCCTTTTATTATTGTAAGGCAATACACCATTGGAAGTGTTTTGTTAACGGAATGTGAAAAAGCCTTCATTGAGAAATCATTTGTGAGGCATTAAATGGCTTGTAAAACGAAACAAGACAACATCCGGTGCTGGAATATGTAAACAAAACATGTAAAACAAAAACTGAATTGTTTTATTATTTATTATTATTTTTTTGTTAGGGGTAGGGGGGGGGACATTTTGTCCTACCTGGACAAAAGGTTTTTTGGACATTTTGTCCGTCGACATTATGTCCGTCGACATTATGTCCATCGGCATTTTGTCTGCACACCCCATACACTGAACTATTGTCTGAACGACTGTCTGAATGATTGTCGTTATCGACCCACACGCACACTATTCAGACGGTATACCTTGGTATGAACGATCTCCGCAGTCAGCACCGATTTCAGTCTGAACAAAGATTTTGTCTCAAGAAGACATATGGCACCATCTCTAGAAGAGACGTGCACGATAGCGTTATATTGGCAGACAACCCCATAAATTGAATGATCTGTGTATGACAGACTTAAGTTGCAAGCCAGCAAACCTGGTCGTGACAGATAATTCCTGCCAAGATCATTCAAGACACAAAAAACTCTGCCCACCTTTGCATTCAGACAAGCCCATACACAGTGTTTTTGCGAACGATATAGACAATCGTTCAGTGTATGGGGGCCTATAGATGTGGACATTCGGGCCACCTGAACTAAATCAGATGCCATGAACCTGGCAATGGCAGTTGCGAGTTGGTCGGAGAGGCCGACGGACTCCGCCCACTTTTGATTGATGATAACTCCATAGACAGTGAGATTTACTTCCGGTTCAGATGACCAAATCCGGCGATCATAACATCTATGGGGCTCTTAAGGCCTAGATCCATCATTACTGCCTTTTTGTACAATACATTCAATTTGACAAATACTTCTCTATAATAAAAGCAGCTGAAATAGCCATTATCTTAATAAAAACCTGTATTATTATTATTATTATTATTATTTAGGAAGCAAACCCTCTCTCAAGCATACTTTATTAAAAGTAGTGGCTAATTCAGCAGCATTACGAATAGCCGCTATTCGTAAAATAGAGAAGAATCTCTACACGTGTAACGCTGCTGAAGTAGCCATTACTTTTAATAAAGTATATTATTATTATTATTATTATTATTATTATTCATTATTATTATTATTATTATTATTATTATTATTATAAGGCGACAAGTAGTCTATTACTGAAACTGAAATAAAAAAACCAAACAGTTTACAGTAAAGACATGTTAAAAGGATGCGTAGCTTGATATGGTACTACTCCAAAGCAAATTATAGACCTTGACTATGGTAAGGTTTATTGTTCTCTGCCGAATGGAGGAGAACAACACTGAACATTTATTCTTCTGTGGACCTTGAAAGGAAATAATATATCAGGACGTAACTTAAAAGGCTCTTAAATCCGTTAACAGAAAATTGGGGGAGTCCGTCAGACTAAAGTCTGGGTCAAACATTGGTGATTTCAGACCACGACTTTCGTAAAGGCTGGATTTGGCGATCAATCTCGAATAATTGCAGGGCTAGGGATTAAAAAAAAAAAAAAAAAAAAAAAAGTCAGCAACATCATTGCACAAAGCTGAGATGAGATTAGGGTATTTGCGTATTCGCATGCGCAAGTCACCTATGATTTAGGCCACACCCACATTTAACGGCTTTTACAGGACGGCGAGTTTCCTTAAAGGCATGACTATTTTTGACGATTTGTTTACGATTTAGTTACATAATATTCCGACTTTCATAACAGGATTGTACTGAGTCGTGAACTGGATGCCACCATATATATATATATATATATATATATATATATATATATATATATATATATATATATATATACAGTAGTGCCCCTCGGGGATACGAAAGTTAATACGTTCCGAGGCGGCCTTCGTAACCTGATTTTTCGTATCTCGAACCACGTTCTACATGTAAATTGCCTAATTCGTTTCAAGCCCTACAAAAACACCACAGTAAATTTTTTTATAATAAAGCCTAAATTGACCAATAAGCAAGGGTGAAATACTACAACAATTTGGACCATTCAATACCTAACATAACCTATACTATACCTGTAAATAAATTGTATTAGTGTAATTGATACAAGAAATACTGTATGTATATGCAGTAAAATGTGAAACCTTACCTTTCTAGTGAGGCAATGTCCGAAAGTGGCGACAGAGGAGGAGGACAAATGGCAGAAAACATGAACACTTAACTATACAAAAAACTTATTAAAATTAAATTTCTTTTTTTTTTGCCTTTTTCTGATAATTTTTTTTATTTTATTTTTTTTACTCTACATTTTTTTTACCAAATTTCAATTTCTTCACCACTTCAATTTTCTGTTTTTTTTGTATCACTTAGACCTTCCTGTTTGCTTACTACTAAAGGCCTTTTTAAAAAAATTTTCCTAAACAACTCAGGCAAACGTCATCGAACTGCGCAAGTATACGACCTGTGTAAGCCTTTTCAGGGTGTCTCTTTTCTGCGAATGTTTGCACTTTATGAAAAGCAGTTAGAACAATCCTTAATTTTCTACCCATTGTCATAGGGTCTTCCTCCTCCTCCTCGCCGCTGCTAGAGAACTCTTATTGAACGATGTTATGTTGCATGGCCTCCAACTCCTTCAGGTCATCCATCGTAGCTCCTCTTGGTGCTCCTCGAGAAGGTCATTGATGTCGTCCTTGTCGACGACCAGCCCACCCCATGGACTTGCCTAGTGCAACGATCTTGTCAAGATCTGGTTGCGAAACAGTTTCAGAATCGTCAACTGTTCTGAATCTGCATCAGCTTCGCCCACGTTGAATCCCTTAAGTTTCGGGCGGATAGGGCATCAGGCCAGAGTTTCCTCCATGAAGAATTCAAGGTTTGCCTCGAAACTTCCTGCCAAACTTGATCAATGAGTCTAATGCATATCACGATATCGATATACATACATATAATATATATATATATATATATATATATATATATATTTTTATGTATGTATGTATGTTATGGGAGAGAACTCTTCCTAAAAGTTTTCGTTAGGTAGTGTTGGCCTTCACTTTCTCAGGAACATCCATGCTTACACTCACTTCGTGCTTAGATGTCAGCTTGTTTCAACAATATGTTTTTCAATTGCAGGTGATAAGTAAACTCTGTTTTCCCTAATTATATTTACTATTCTCTTAAAATGCTTATGAAGTTCCATCTTATTATTTTGGGTTTATTGAACTGAGGCTATCTTAAAAGCGTACTTGAGACATATGTTTCTGGTGACTGAACCGAGTTTATTTTAAACACCTATAAGTCAACACTTTGGACTTAGAGTCGATCTTAAAGTAATGTGATCAGATTATTTTTCTGTAAAATGGGACTTTTCTCGGCACTTTATTCTGCGGACATCAGCAGCTGCAAAGGGCTGCACTTTATATGTATTCTATAATATTCTTTTATTTCACTTCATTGGGTATCATAACAGTCGGAAGAGGATGATAGAAGTTACCAGCTAGTGAAATGGCAAAATTAAATAAATATCAGTACTAGTCCATTAAAATGGGGACAGTTTTGGTTTTAGTAGCACAAAAAAGCTGGACAAATGTGAAAAAGCTGGGACAAAACTGACAAAAGTAAAAAAAAAAAAAATAAAAAATAAAAACAGACATTCTGCTAACTTTAAAAAAGCGGGACAGACATTGAAAAAGCGGGACTTAATTGTTGTGAGTTTGCAACAGTTGGTATTGCTGTAATCTGCGACATGCATTTGTTTTTCTTTTGTCTAGTGGGGTCCACATTGCAAACCCCTTTTATCCATTAGTCCTTAGTAAAGCCTCACCTTAGGAAGATGTGTTTCATCGTTCCACCCCAATCCTTGAAAACCTGATATCTGATTGGTCAATGAGCCCATATTATCACAGGTTATGAGCCCAGAAGCTAACTGAGAAGAATGGATACTAATTTCGACGAGATTGGAGGTACTATTGGACTCCATGAATCAAGATGGGTAAACGTGGCTTGGGACCATGCGGCTTCGGAATCACAAAGTTGGAATGGTGAAGACTACAAGAAAGGTGTTTCTCCATGACTAACTATATAAGAAGACAGGGATTGTGGTCGGCTGTGCCAGGAACTGATTCGGCAGATGGGAAGGAGCACCATGAAGAACAAGCTCTTGCTAACATATGCCTTATGGTTAGACCCTCAAAATTATCTGTAAGTGAACAGTGCAGCAACAGTGAAGAGGCATGGAAACTCTGAAGAAGAAGTTTAAAACCAAAGCGTAGATCTAAGCCTGTATACTGTGGCGAACTAGACTGTGGCAGTTGACATTTTTCTACAGAATTTTACCTCCTGAGCAAGAATTTGAAGTAATATTTTTGGGCCGGCTGTAATTAGCCTGTAATTTACCTTTGAACTCTATCCTACGGTAAGGGGACCGATGGGAATGCGGGGATTTGGGTGGGGTTGTTAACACTTAGGATAATTATGCCTTACAATTCTATCCTATGGTAAGGGGGGGGACTATGGGAAAGCAGGGTTATGGGTGGGGTGGGGTAAAACACTTAGGGGAAGGTTTTGTCGTGTTATTGCGTTAGTTCATCTTATTTATGACATTTGAAACACAAAACACAAGGTGAAATAAAGCGATAAATAAACTGATAATGGAGCCGTTACATAGTAAAAATCCACCTATTACTACTGCTATTATGATGTCGAATCCTACTACGCATGCACCAATCCTACTTCGTATGCACCAATCCTACTGCGCATGCGCCATGTTATAGTGGAGCTTTTGTTCAGATTGCCTTTCTTTAAGGGGGGTATGGGGGCGGAGCCTCTGGTTCTGGTAACACGTTTTACTAGGTTAGGTAGGTTAGCATCATAACTTATATGTTACATTTCTAAGATAACCTTTCTTTAAGGGGGTTATTGGGGGCTCTGCTCCCCCAGTCAGGTAACATGTTACCAACTTGTACCTGTGCCTTCCTCTCCCAGTACCCCACCCTGTCCCAGCCTTACCAGTCATATGGCTCCCTGGTGGTTACGCATCCTACACTCCCTACCAGAATTCAAATATGGTGGTTTGTTTACGTTTCTTGGCCCCGAACCAAAACTTCGAAGATTGTTCAGTCGAAGTAGGACTATGGCAGTTAACGTTTTCATATGTTATTTACTTACTTTACAAGAGTTTAGGGTAATAGTTTTGCTGAGTTGACTGTAACTAATCTGTTATTTACCTTTGAACACTGTATGTCGATACATCGCACCCCTTGTACCATCATGTAGTCTTCAAAGGTAAATTACAGTTTAATTACAGTTGGCCAAATAAATATTACTTTATATGCTTGTTCAGTAAGTAAAATAACATAGGAAAATGTCAACTGCCATAGTCTACTTTCCCACGTAATGCAGGCTTAGAATTACCCCAGAGGCCATTGGTTTGAGCCATGAGCCAGGCAAGATTTCAGGACTTCAGTGGTATGGAGGGTTATATTGCACACATCACGTCTCTGGGGCAAGAAATTAAAAGTCTTGAAGTACCTGATAGCCATGATATTTCAAGGATTGGTCATCACCAACTAGAGAATGTCACTGGTGCTGAATCTGGTGATCGTGCTACTTTCTTTACAAACAAGAAGCCTCCTGGCATGAAGGGTAACGATAACAAGCGGCACAAGGATATATCTAATGCTGGTGTCACACTAGTTGTTTCTTGCTCGCGGTTTTGGCCAGCATCCAGCGATGCTCACGAGCAAAAGTGTTGTATCGTCACACTAGGACCTCGTGGCTTCGAGGAGCAGCAGGAAAAAGTAAACAAAACTGATCAGCTGATATCATCATGGTGCCCAGAAATTGTCGGAATCTTACGTGAATGCAAGAGTAACAAAAAACGTTTGTGGGTTCGAGAGTGGCTGAGGAGAGAGAAAGCCAAAGGTTTGAGAGTACACCCTATCAGCAGCAGCCATCTTGTTTGTTTACACTACGCGGTCACTTGCGGTTCGTGCTCGGTGCTTCCCGTCCAGTCGGGAAGCCAATATCTTGAGCTAAAAGCTCCTGGATTTCCATTTTCAGCAGCAATGGCTCGGTGCTGGAGAAAAAGGCCTAGTGTGAGGCCACCTCAATATGCGTTGTTGGCGCTGCCACGAAAAGCGGCATTCCATTAAGGAGTGTCCAAAGCCGAAGTACTATGAGGCACCTGCTAGTGAGAAGTATGACAAGAAAAGAAAAGTGATGATGGTGGTAGAAGAAGTTTACTCCAAAGAAAACTTTTCTGTGTGCTTTGTCTGTATGACTGACTAATAGTACGATAGTGATAGAAATTTCTTGTGATTGACAAAAACTGTGAATTTGATCAGGGTCATAATGAAAGATTAAGAGTTGTCATAAAATAATTCAATCGAAAGGTTGTCAATTTGTTGACGCTGATGATTGTGTTCGGTTTTGGGTACTGGAAGCCGAGAGAAAGGTTTGTATGTTCTTGATGGAAAACCAGACACCAAGTCAGTTTTTGTAAAGTTATGTCCAAGGATTAGGATCTGTGGCATCAAAGATTACGGCATGTTGGTCAACAAAAATTGAAGTTTTTGTGTTTTCATTCAGATGATGTGACATTTACAAAATTTATGTGTGTTGCTTGGGCTTTAGGTAAACAATCAAGGCAAAGTTTTCCATGTTCAATCTCACCCAAAGTTTTGGAGGTCTTAGATCTCGTACATGCAGATCTATGTGGACCATTTCCTGAGAGTTTTGGTGGAGCCAGGTGTGTACTCACAATTGTTGGTGATTATTCTAAATTCGTCAGCATTTATTTTTTAGTGAATAAGAGACAAATCAAGGACAGAATTATGGAATATGTTGCTCAATGTGAAACTCAGAAAGGAAAAGTATATACTGAAGGTTCTCAGATCTGATAATGGAGTTGAATTTATTAATAATGATTTGCGTTCTTTTTTTAAGAGTAAGGGAATTGTACAACAGAGATTTGTTAGGTATACCCCAGAGCAGAATGGTGTTGCAAAATAGGTCACATTTGAAGCAGCTAGAAGTATGATGTTTGATGTTCAATGTTCAAAGAAATTGTGGGCAGAAGCTGTGAATACTGCTGTGTATGTTCAGAACAGTGCCCCATACTGGTGTTAATAATTGTATTCCTGAAGAAAGATTCACTGACTGCCTGTGAAATATTCTAATTTGAGAGTTTTTTGGTTGTAATGCATATGTGCATGTACCTAAGCAGGTTAGAGGTGACAAATTGATGCAAGAAGCAAGGGTTTTGGTTTTTGTTGGGTATGACAGAGAGAGCAAAGGGTATCGCTTGTTTAATCCTGATAAACCAAATGGTATTTCTGTTGAGCATAGTGTTAAGTTTGATGAAGGTAAGTTTACAGCTTGTTGTTTATTCTCCAGTGGCTGATTTGGTCGAGGGAAATGATGTAGAGGAAGTTCCTGTTGATGAAGAAGAAGGTGAATTCCGTGATACTGGACATGGTGACTTTGATGGGGAAAATGTAAGTAAAAAAGAATTAATGGGGAAATCAATGAAATGTGCAAAATAGGAGGTACCCACTGGGAAACAGAAAAAGGAAAGAGTTTCCTGATTTTGAGATGTAAACTGCATTTTTGTATTGTGATGTTTGTGTTTGAAGATCACTTTGAAACCAATACTGTAAGCCCAGGCCCTAGAAGGCAAAGATAGCATTCACTGGAAAATGCTATGAACGAAGAGATTCAGTCTTACATAGAAAATAATGTGTGGGATCTTGTTGAGAAGCCTGTTGGTAAAAAATATTGTAAAAAATGTAAATGGGTTTTTAAGATTAAATGGAATTGTGATGGGGATGTTGCTAAGTTCAAAGCTAGACTGGTAGCTGTGGGATGCTCACAAAAATATGGTATTGATATTTTTGATATTTTTAGATACCTATTCCCCAGTTGTCAGATACCGTACACTGAGGCTTTTCTTTTCTCTGTCTGTTAAACTTGATCTGCAAATTCACCATGTTGACATTTCTACAGCCTTTTTAAATGGTGACTTAAAGGAGGAAATATATACGGCCAACCTGAAAGTTTTGTAAATGATAATGGTAAAGTGTGCAAACTGAATAAGGCAGTGTACGGGCTCAAACAAGCAAGCAGATGTTGGTACGAGAAAGTACACATCATTTTGTTGGAGTTGGTTTCAAACGGTATGTATTAACCATCATGTGTGGAAGAAAGGAGCCAAACTTGTCATTGTTGCACTTTATGTTGACGATTTTTTCATATTTTTATAATACGTGCCATGTTGAAAAACTGAAGACTGGTACAGTGTAGTAATTTTCCTACCAAAGATTTGGGAGAAGTTTCAGAATGTCTTAGTATGAGAGACATGAGAGTAACAAGGACTGAGGTAAGTGTCAAGTTGGACCAAAGAGCCTATTGTGAAAAATTGTTAACTAAATTTGAAATGCTAGATTGTGTTAGTGCTAAGACTCCCATTGAAAGTGGTATATTTTTTACATAAAAGTAAAGACTGTCCCAAAAACGTGCTGTATCAACAAGCGATAGGTGGACTGTTGTACTTGTCATTATGTACTATGGGGGGGGGGGGACCTTGATATTGCTTATGCCATGAATTATTTGAGTCAATTCAATGATAGTTATGGTAGGGACCATTGGCATGCTGTTCTGAGAATTTTCAGATATCTGAAAGGATCTATGGAGTTTGGAAATTAATTATTCAAAATCTGAGAATGACGTGAAAGGCTTTTGTGATGCATTTTTTGCAAATGTCTTGGAAGGGAAAAGGTCTGTATCAGGATATGTTTTTAAACTCTCTAATGGCGTCCTATTAGTTAGGAGAGTAGAAAGCAGGAAGTGACAGCATTAACGAGTACTGGGAAGTAGTACATAAAGTATTACCCATGCATGTAAAAAGAGGGGGGGGGGCTATGTTTTTGAAAAGTTTTCTTTTTGCGTTATGTAGTAGATCGGGAAATATTTTGATGTATAATGATAATATGAGTTCACTGAAGTTGACTGAGCATGAAGCTTTCATGCCAGAACCAAACATTGATGTGAGGTTATCATTATGTAAGAGAGTTGCGTAGACTTGAGAAAGTGTACCTGTGCCATGTCAACCAAGGGTATGTTGGCTGATGAACTGACTAAGGGCCTAAGTGCACAAAGTCATGTAAAATGTGTAAGGGAAATGGGAATTGGTAGCATGAGTGTCTCGATTAAGGGAATGTGTTATGAGTTTGCAGCAGTTGCTATTGCTGTAATCTGCGACATGCATTTGTTTTTCTTTTGTCTATGAGGTGCCACATCGCAAACCTCTTGATCCTTTAGTCCTGAATAAAGCCTCACCTTAAGAAGATGCATTCATCGTTCTGCCTATATCCTTGAAAAACTAGATATCTAATTGGTCAATTAGCCCCATATTATCACAGGATTGTCCCGCCTAAAAGCGGGACTCTGGTCATTATCTTAAAGTCACTGGGCACTCGTGAAGAAATTTACAAATCCACAAATCCCTATGGAGCCCCACAGTCATACCGTCACACCCTCGACACTTTTCTTGCAATCTCTTGTCTTCTGCTCCCATTTCTTTGTACGAATCGGTATATTATGGAGCTCTTTCATTAGATGCCTATTTACAATATAAGTTTCTCACTTTTTGTCTTTAAGAGCCCACTTTCCCATTATTATTCACGCTCTACTTTTCAATGTGTTTCATTCAACGGGTGTTATGAATATTCATAGTATCTTTTAAGGGGGTCACTGTGTGAGGTGAAGATTTCTGCTCGCCCCATAATCCTCTGGCCTCTATAGATTAGTTCTACCCAACTTTGAACCTTTGCACTTTGGTCTTCGCTAAATTCGACACTGAACAACACTTTTAATTAATATCACTTGTTTTCAGTTTCGCTAATGTTCTCTCGAGTCTTTCTGTTATTTATCACTTCTCTGTATGCCCTTATTCGAATGTTAAGATATTTGTCTATTCGATTATCGATTGCTTCTGTTATATTTACAGGGTGTTCGAAATTAGAGACACCACCACGCGCCCCCCCCCCCCCCCCCCCACCCCCCCCCCCCCCCCCCCCCCCCCGCCCCCCCCCCCCCCCCACCCCCCCCCCCCCCCCCCCCCCCCCCCCCCCCCCCCCCCCCGTCTACAACATAAACTATAATTGATATGGAAAAAAACAAAAGTAATCCAGAACAGGTATTTATTTAAGTTTCTCTCTGAGTATTTAATATTTTGTGTGGCCTCCATCTGCCTGTCAGCCTGCATTCTTGATGGGTATGATTTCATCAAATTGCAAAAAAAGCCGAGTCTCAAACTCCATTTCCCTGAGCACTTCGGTCACCTCTCTTCGCAGGTCGTCGAGGCTGGGTATGCCATCACAGTTCACTGTGCGTGCTTCAACATGATCCTTTAAGATACTACCAATGTTTTCACACACACATTAAGTCAGGGGAGCTACCTGGAAATTCACTTGACGAGGAGAAATCGATGCCACTGTTTTGAAGCAGCTCGTGTGTCTGAAGAGCCTTGAAAACATGGTGCTTTATCACACAAAAATGTGACTTCTGCAACATTTTCAGGATCTTTGAGGAAAGGAAATACTCCGCCAGTAAACACAGTTTCTCTGAAGTATTCACCATTCTATGACTGTCCTTTTTCTTTGATGATCCACATTAACCATTTGGCTGAGAAACAGAGAAAAATTCCCAAACATTCAGGACATTTCACAACTTGACAATAGTGCTCGTCATCATTGATATCATCCAACTTTGCAGCCCAAATGATGTCATTTTTAGATTTTGCTTCCTGACTGTGTAAATATTTAAGAAATGAACCACAAAACCATGCACAGTCTTCTCTCTGTTGCTGAGTGATGTTGGGCGTGCTATAACGTGAAATGGCTTCATACCAGATTTTTTCAATTCACGATATACGCACTATAACATCTCTTCTTTCACTGTTTTGTTTCTAGTTCAAGCGCAAATTTATGTAAAGACTTTCTTGGTCTACCCACTGCCTCAGCTATGGTGTCTTTTTACTCCTGAGTAAGGGACTTCAGGCCTTCCAAGATTCTCACTCTTTTCGCGATGACAGTCATATGGATTTTTGTTCCAGTTTCTTTTAACAAAGGATTCATCTCTTTTAATGTATTTAGCTATCCAGGAATGTGAAAATGAAGGATGCGCCAGCATCCCTGGCCTCTCTGAATGTTATAGCCCGGATTCGGTCAATCCATCTGATTTCTTCCGAGTCCATTAGCCATGGCTTTATCTAACTCTGTCACTCAGTCTGAAATACGAGAAATGTAAAATGAAAAATAGCTTAATAGAAACTTAAGATAAAATACTTGGAGATAGGCTATAGCCGAAAACTTCATTCATAATATATGTATGTATATATATATATATATATATATATATATATGTGTGTGTGTGTGTGTGTGTGTGTGTATATATATATATATATATATATATATATATATATATATATATATATATATAATCAAATCCCACAGGAAAATAATAGTCAGAAATCCAAGCGCTTTAGTCTTTACTAAGATATTGTCAAGGAGTTAATGAAGTACAATTGGAGAGAAAAGGTCTCAGGTACAAAACAATCAAGAATACCAGATGGTTAATTGTCAAAAGGGTAAAAATTAAAAGAGATAATCCAGGATTATCGGATATCACACGGTCACAAACCTAATCGAAATTACAAAGTACCTTTACAGTCCAAAACATGTAAAAACTGAATATATTAATTTTGTTGCTTATATTTATCTACAACTTTTTTCATAATGAAAGCATCAAGTTTAAATAAACCAAGACTTAAATTTAGAACATTTCTATTATTTGACTTGATGAACAAGAATCAATGATATTCCTTTTAACTGTGTCATTACATGGGATTAAGGCTCTTGCTTGACTCCAGTTTAATAGGATGGTCTGAATCTCTCATATGTACGAATAATGCATTCAATATTTGCCCAGTTCTCACAGAATAATTGATGTTGTTTGAGACGTTTTGTGAAAGAGATTTACTGGTCTTTATCACCACTTTTTGCAAGGAATTTCATATATGCAGCCTGGAAGATCATTATGAGAATTTTTTGTTATTATTAAACTCTTGACATTAATATTACTGAAAACAACATTTATGTTAAAAAGCTTTAAAATTCTAGGAATATCTAAAAACCTTTCATCATAGGGTAATTTTAGAATGTTATGCTTACTAAATTCAAGTTTGTCATTAGTTGAATAAAATGTTTTTCTAGCTCTTTTCCATGCCACATCTATAAAAGTCCTTGGGTATTTAAGTTTCAATGCAATATCATAAATAGCTTTAATTTCGCGTCAATAAACTGCGGGCTACAGACACGTAAAGCCCTTAGGAAAATTCCAGAAAAAAAAAAAAACAGAGAATTTAACATTTGATGGTGATTGGAGTAGTACTCAAACAAAAGAGACATGTTAGTTGATTTTCGAAAGACTGAAAAGGTGAAATTTCTATCATTTCTATGGACACTTACATCAAGAAAATTCAAATTACAATTTCTTTCTTCCTCTACAGTAAATTTTATAGAAGGGACTAAATTATTGAGATTATTAAGGAATTCCTGGAGATTTTCGTGAACTGGCCAAAATACAGAAGATATCATCCACATATCTAAACCATATAACTTTTTGGGGCAAAATTCTTGGTAAGAGTTTTGTCTCAAAAAATTCCATGTAATGCCCCTCCCTACCTTTATGTATGGTTTAGTCAAGACACATATACATATATCGAGCTACAGATATGAATCACGGTAATGTGATAAACTTATATAATGACTATGTGTGGGCAAAAGCACTACCACGCTACTGAGGACGAGATGGGCTTGATGCAATCTCCAAAACAAAAAATACCCGAGCGCGGCAAGGTATTTGAGATGGGAGGCGGCATAAACTTATATCTCTTGCGGTGGCAGGGTGTCTAAGGCTTCACTGCCAGTCCTGAATTGAGAGGTCGATGGTTTGCGCCTGTCGGTCGCCAATTCTATATCGCTTAATAAATTCCCCATTCGGTTAAACATTATATGAAAATATATTAATTCCGAGGTAGAGCAAATTAGATATTAAAGGACATCTGTAGCTCGACATATGTATATGAATCACGGTAATGTGATAAACTTATATAATGACTATGTGCGGGCAAAAGCACTACCACGCTACAGAGGACAAGATGTGCTTGATGCAGTCTCCAAAACAAAAAAATACCTGAGCGTGGTAAGGTATTTCAGATGGGAGGTGGCATAAACTTATATCTCTTGCAGTGGCGGGATTGTCTAAGTCTTCACTGCCAGTCCTGGAATTGAGAGGTCCGATGGTTCGCGCCTGTTGGTCGCCAATTCTATTATCGCTTAATAAATTCCCTCTGTTAAACACATATAAAATATATTATTCGAGGGAGAGCGAATTAGATATTAAAGGACATCTGTAGCTCGATATATAATATATATATATATATATATATATATATATATATATATATATATATATATCTTTATATATATATATATACCTAATGTCAGCTGATATCAACTCCCAAGACAACTTCTGCAATGAAACCATTACAACAGCATTGCGCAAGTTGAGATGAGATTACGTATTCATGTAATCATACGCGTAAGTCACTGAGGATTTAAGCCACACCCACCTTTTAAGTTTTCTACAGATGGCCAGTTCCGTGAAGGCATGACTATTTTTGACGATTTATTTGTGATTTAATTAAATATTCCGACTTACGTAACAGGATTGTACTGAGTTGTGAACATGGATGCCACTATATATATACATTTATATATACGGGCAGTCCCCGGCTTACGACGGGTTCAGCTTACGACGTTTCTGAGGTTTACAACACTTTCAATTATTTTTATCAGCAATTATTTCCAGTTTAGGAAACGCGTTACAAGGTTTACGTTTGCTTACAAACGCTGATCTAGCAAAGAAATATGACTCCAAAAATGCAAATAATCATATTTGAGGTTTTTTTTTTATGAAAAATGCTATAAGAATGCATTTTACATAGTTTTTATACAACCAAACAAAGCATTAAAAGTAAGGTTTTCTTAGGATTTTGATGATGTTCCGGCTTACGACGATTTTTGGCTTACGTGTCTCAAGAACGAAACCCCCATCATAACCCAGGGACTGCCTGTATATATATATATATATATATATATATATATATATATATATATATCTATATATATATATAATTATATATATAATTAAATTATTATGTATATATAATATATTAATATATATAATGTATGTATAGTAGCATCCATGTTCACGACTCAGTATGTCGTGAAAAGGGACGGCTCCCGCTTTTAGTGACAAACCTGCCACAACGTCATGTTAGTTTAGCAAGAAGAGACGATGACGTCGTGAATTCAGCTACGCATCCACGTAACTTTTAGTATGCGAATATTTGAACTAATATATACGACACTATGTGGCGGAGAAGGACTATCGATTCTGATAAAAAAAAAAATGGTTGGTGTTTTAATGAATTTCGTGAAGGTTTAGCCATGTATATTATATACAGAAAAGATAAATGCGGCAAGCGAAATCATGCCCGTATAGGAAGGACTCGCTCAAGGTAGCTAGATTTTTTAGCTTATCTGAAATAAAACTATTCTAAATTCTACCTTTTTGTACAATAACAAAAGTTAAAATTTTGGGGGGAAAATAAGACGTAATAAACAAGTTCCTGACGTAGTTCTAGAATGTTACTCACTGGTGTTACCAAGTTGTGATTAAGCCTGACTCAAGCGGGAAGCCCCATTCTTTTCCGAGGCATGAGAGCATTAGTGTGTTTTGCTACAGATTCTTGATTAATGGCCTGTTTGTCTGCCTCATAGAGTTTTGCAACAAAACACGTGCCAGAATTACCTTGAAATTAATTTATTTCATCTTGATGTCACTTCATGTTTCTTTGGGGTTGTTAACATGTAAGTAATGTGTGGGGAAATGTTTATGTATCCAAATTAATTTTTTATTTTCGTAATAAATCTTGTGAAATTTGTGAAACTCTGTCTTCTCAACCCCTCCCCCGAGTAGTAGCAGCTAAGTCCTTCAGGACCTTGCATTACCCAGAAACCAGGGCATGCTAACTAAAGTAAAACGAAATTTTTTTTGACACCGTTACAATCCTGCTACGTTTAGTCAGAATATTACGTAACTAAATCGCAAATAACTCTTCAACAATCGGCATGCCTTCACGGAACTGGCCGTCCTGTAATAACCTAAAATGTGGGTGTGGCCTAAATCATCGGTGACTTCACGTACGACTACGTGAATGCGTGATCTCATCTCAACTTGCGTAATACTGTTGTAATGTTCATTGTGGAAGTCGTCATGGAGTCGATATCAGCTGACATTTCTTTTTTTGGTGAGCCCAAACCCCGTAACTATAGGAGACTGATCGCCAAACCCCAGTCCTTACGAGAATCATGGTCTGCAATCGCCAATGTGTGACCCAGGCTTAATCTTGAAAGTTAAGAAGTTGTAAACCTTGGGAGAGCACTTCCCCAGTAATAGGAAATTGGAAATTAAAAAAGGTTGGGAGATTAGAATTCGAAAATTATTTGTCATGATTCTGTAAAGATATGTTTTAACATCTCCTTCACGATTAGGGTTATTAGAAAACTGAGGGGTTGTGATAAGTGATTATGAACAAGGCGTGATGCGACCTCCAGCTTACCCTCCCAGACGCATAGTTGTAAATATTTTATTCCTAACTTAACGTGAAGTAGTCTTCGTGAATAATAATCATGATTGGTACTATTCATACTAACAACAAAGATCAAATAAAAGGATACAAACATTAAACACTTTCATAGAGCCTTTTATCACAAAAAAAAAACATTAAAACAAATGCGCTATAATTTTTAAAAAATGGATTAATTAAAACCCAGGCAGTACCATTGACTCCCTGAGGAGTCACGTTTTAAAATATTATTTATAAATTACCTACACGATTATTTTAATTTTAAATTGCTTTAAGATACAAATATCGATAGAAAACTACTTGTCTATGAAGCAAAATGATGATTTTCTAAAATTTCATGACTTTTCTTATGACTTGAATTTGCAGCGATTTTGCCTATTTCACCCTTACACACTATTTCATTTTAGAAAATAGTAAATGTCACCTTACATTCATTACCCTCTAAATTAAAATAACATACATTTCCCTTCAAAAAAGACATATGTGTTACAATTGTTTTCTTAAAAGCTAATTTTATTCAAATTATTTTTTCCTAGTGACTCGATGATGTCAATGGGACTTAGGGGTATAGATACATAACAATATATTGTTGATTATTGACATAAAGAAATAAAAGCATCAACAACAACAACATACTCTGAATTTCAGTGGGGAAATTATAATTTCACCTTTGCTCTACTGTATATAGATTGGGTACACACACACACACCAAAACACTCGCGCGCGGACACAACTCTTACACTATATACAAAACAAACACATTCATATACATATACTAATAAATAACATGCACACGTAATTTAGATTGTTGCACGCATACACACACCACTTGCATACACAACCATACACACATACATCTGCACATATATCAAAACAAACACATGCATATACATGAACTAATACATAACACAAGCACACATAGAACATGGTATGTACACACACACACACACACACACACACACACACACACACACACACACACTCCCCTACCAAATCCTCTCACTGTAGACCGAGTTATGCGCAGGTTTGAACATACATGATTTACTCGTAGAGTAGCCTGCAGTAAATAATCAGATGACCTGATGAAACATGTGAAGTGGTGACACTGATGGGTTGTGCAAAAGCAGCAAAGCACACTAGACATTACTGAGTCTATCCTTGACAGTTCAGCTGAGATGGACCCAAAGTCTTTCTATTCCAAGAAAATTATTCATCACAAATTTCTCCGGGATTATTCATCACAAATTTCTGCCGTTCTAGAAAGCCTTGCAGATGAAAATATCAAGACAGCAGATATTGTTATTACAGGTAAGTTTATTTACTACTACAAAGATTCTTGAATTCAACAACAGGATTATATACATATACAAACGTAGACAGGCATGCACACGCACACACAGTCACGATGATTGCGTGAATCATAAAGGCACTTATTATATACGTTGTTATGATGTTTTCTTTGTATATATAGTAGATTTTTATATTGAATATAATCTAACGTTTGACAGTTGTTCCATTTACAGGCATTCCAGAGGGTGTGGAATCGGAAGTGATGAAGAAGATGTAAATGATGATCTTCTTGAGCCTTCTGGTATTCCAGATGATATAGCTGCTGAAGTAGATACTATGATTCCTGTAGACGATGATGAAGAAACGGAAGACATAGAAGAAACTGAAAGAAGGGATAAACCCTGCTGGATGAAGAAAAACATTGAAAGGAAAGAGATGGAATCGGAACGTGGAAAAGAGCGTGAATATGCTTCCAAGAAACTCTCAGAATTTTCCAGCGCTATCTCTTCAAATGAATGGGATATTTCATAAAGGTCTTTGAAGGTCTTATTGAACTCCTGTGCATGAACTATATATATAAAAAAAAAAAACTTTTTTTTTAAAAAATTTTTTTTTTTTTTCCATCTGTCCATCCACTGTGGTGTTTTTGTATGGTAACATTGCGTCCCGGGCTTTGGATAGTTACACATTCAGCTTACATTCAGCGATTATAATAATATCCTATTTCGAATATACGGTGTAATTTGCATACAGTAAATTATTAAAACACTTTTCAGTTACAAATGTACACCCAGATATCCTTTTATTTACCTAAAACTTACACATTGCGTAACTATCTAAAGCCCGGGACGCAGTGTTACCATACAAAAACACCACAGGCGGTTATGGACAGATGAAAAAAAAAAAAAAAAAAAAAAAAAAAAGAGAGTATAGTCGATATGCAAAACATGAGACTAATTGCCAAAGCTTTGAAGTTACATTTCATTAGGACTCGTGTTCTTGTCAGGATATAATATCAGATCAAGTGAGAAGGATTATTGGAGCAAGGCACAAGATCTTGAATGCCCTACCTTTGCTGCAACTATGAGCAGAAATAGGTTTCAGGAAATCAAGAAGTTTCTTCATTGTGCTGATAATGCAAACCTTGGTAATGAGAAAATGGCTAAAGTGAAACCTTTTGTGAAGTGAAACACTAGGCAATTTGGAATTCTTCAGAAATTCCGAGTATTGTCGAATCTATGACACCTTATTATGGACGTCAATAAGATTTGGATTCAAATCATGGATCATGGTCAGTTCAACTGGGATGCTCTATTATGTAAGAGTCTATTGAAGGTAAATCTGAAACCAGTTGTCCAAGGAACCTTTAGGAAGTAGAGTAATCCGGGAATGCATTTCTGCTTGCACTGAACCTAATAAGAGCAGGTTATATTTTGAGATTTTTTTTTACTTAATATGACATAGTCAAAAATCTGATCTGAAAGTAAAGGAAATAAATGCCACTGGTACAATCCTATTAAACAAAACAAAGCACTGTCCATTGCCTACTGCAAAAGATATGAAAAAGAGGCCAAGAGGATCCTATGACTATCGATCGGAAGGAAATGTTGAAATCTTTACGTGGAGTGATAATGCTGGTTGTTACTCTTTTGCAGTAACTGTGAAGGTCTTAAATCCGATTGGCATGGCAAAAACGGTTGGCAAAAAGGTGTAGGAAGAGTGAACATTGAACACCTTTCATAGTAAAAGCATATAATAAAGGCATGGGTGGTGTCGACTTATTCGACAGAGGTTTGTCATATTTCGTCGGTAGATCTAGGGTACCTATCCGCGGCGGCCCAGACTATGGCAGTTGCGGTATTTCTATGCAGTTTTACCTATTGAACAAGAATTTTAAGTAATATTTATTCGGACGATTGTAATTAACCCCCAGGGGCCAGTATCAAACACGGCGAAATACATCGGACGCTCCAATCCCTAGTGGATGTCGCATCCGTGGTTACGTTTCTTGCAGGTAATTCTAAAGAATATTTCCGCACGAACTGCAAGGAACGTAACCGCGGCTTACGGCATCCACTAGGGATTGGGCGTCCAATGTATTTCGCCGTGTTTTAGTACTGGCCCCTGGGGGTTAATTACAGTCGTCCGAATAAATATTACTTTAAATTCTTGTTCAGTAAGTAAAATAACCGGAAAACGTCAATTGCCATGGTCTAGGCCCCCGCGGATTGCTGTGTTTCGTCCTACAATAAGAGGTAAAAAGTGGCATTTTCCTCTTATTATTGCCGCTCTGAACACAGGGATGGTGTTTTGTTGGCGACTTTATGAAATCTGCACAGGAACGACAATTCCTAACAAAGAATATCGACGGTCTATTGTTCAGATCCTTGTCGAAAGAACAAAGCCTAAAAGGATGCGTTCAAAAGCCCTAAGGTCAGGCCCAAAAGGACGCAAAGCTCTCCCTCCAAGGGAATTAAGTAAGGACAGACAACACTAAACATCGTACTGAATCTCTACCAACTTCAAGAAGATGCATTGTGTAAGAAGAATGGGAAAATTCATTGCACAAAATGTAAGGTCACCCTCCATCTGAAGTCATGCTGGCAAATATTTCACGAAAAGTAGAATTTTGCTGTATGCATACCCTTTTATGCTGTACAGTTATGCACAAATCTTTTATTATGTTCTTAGATTTATGTAAGTTTTATGTATTCTATATGAAATGTTTCCTTTAGTATTTACTCAACACAGGAACTTTGCATTTTTGTTTATTCCATTTGTTACTTGCTTTCTTTGCATAAGTTGCTTCCACTCAGGATTGTACAAACGTGTGTTCATATGCTTATAATTCAAAGACACTTTATACCCTGAAGTCCCATTGACTCCCTTGGGAGTCACACCTGTATATTCCATGAATATACAAATAATAAAAAAATCCAGTAACAGGTAATCAAATATATCAAAAACTCTCCAGAAATTGAGTTTATCAAAAATCAAAACATAATAAAGCACATTGGTACCAGCTGGGGTTAATTAATGTAATATTACGAAAAGAAATTAAAAACAGGTAAAAACGTTTCGAACGTTGGAAGTAGCTCTGCACTTAAAAAAAAAAAAAAAAAAAGGAACTATGCAGTATGCACGGAACTGTGTTCGTTGGGTGAAGAACGCCCAGGAACCATGAACCAACTGATCAGGAATTTTGGATTCCAATCTTTTGAATAACATTCATTTATATGTTATTTTTTTTATGCCGTAAGAACGTTGATAATTAAATATTGTGGTTTTGTTTATGCTGTTTGATATTAATGTAGAATATTTGCGTAAAACGTTTCAGAACTTTGTAGATGAGATGGCAACTACAAATGATAACGTCGATGGCTCAAGAGCCGAGTTCTTATTGGCCGAAAGTCCTTAACGTGATGTAAACAAAGTAGTTCCCGGAGTCCTTTTTGATAGTATTGCGGGATCAGCATGCGCGTGCGTAACTCTACTAGTTTATGAATGTGATTTAACTTACGAATTTTGTCGTAAGACTCGTGGAATAAGTAATTATTTCACACCATGTGCCAGTTTAACGGTCCGATGATGCTTTCTGAAGGAATCGCTGCTGAAGGAAAGGTGAGTTTGGACAACGCAGGGGAGGAGAGGCCTATAGCCTACTACTTCCTACCTAGCTAGGTAGTACCTAATTGGCTAGATATGGCATTCTTGCGCGAGGCCGGTGTCATTTTGAAGTGGAATTCAACCCAATTTGGACTGAATATACCTATATATTAGGCTCTGGAGTCCCTGGCTAGGTCTATAGGGTATAGGTAAAATCAAACAGGATCAGCCTTTGGGTAAAAACTGCAGACTAGCCAAGTAGCCTAGGTACCTACCTAGGTACTTCCACCGCCTGAGGCATGAGGGCCGCCAGTCACCGATACGTTTAGCCTAGGGTAAACAACCGCATGGCCTGGATCAACTCACCGACGATCACGGCATGTCACCCTCCGAAAAAGTACTTAGATATAATGCGTCCTGACACTGGAGATGGGCATCAGTCACAACTTGTTGGTGAGAGACGGAGCTAGGCTAAAGACCTCTACTCTCCTTTCGAAATAGGTAGTAAGTATTTTCTCCGAAGTTAGAAATTAAAGGCAAATTTAAGCCATTAAACAGAGGGTATTGAAAATGGGGTGACCAACGTAGTGAAATCTCACCAAAACGCTTTCGAAGTTTTACTTAGGGGGAAAAATCAGCGACTACCAACCCTTATCCGGTGGACAGGTCTTATTCACCCGATATTTAAATGGTGAAAATGGAAACAAGAATACAATTACAACTCCCAAGCATACCATTTCAAAAGATTGAAGTTTCGTCAACATAATGTAATATATGAAAAAGCCCCATACGACTAAAATAAGCGTGTGACGCTCTTCGTAAAATATGTTTTTAAGGCAGTTTTGAAATCCAATATGGAGGTTATCGTGGGATGTACAGGTTCTGATCAGTGACGAAAATCATCTTTCCCAGCCTTCCCAGCAATCATTTGAACATGTTAGCATACCTATATAGGGGGAAACATCAGTACAGGCCAACCCTCATCACGGTAGACGGGTCTTATTCACACTCGATATTTAATTGGTGAAAACATGAATACAATTGCAAACTCTAAGCATACCATTTAAAAGACTGAAGTTTCGTCAACATATTGTGATATGTAAAGCCCCATACGAACTAAAATAAAGCATGTGAGCTCTTCGTAAAATATGTTTTCAAGGCAGTTTTGAAATCCAATATGGCGGCTACGTTTTTCATGGACGGTTTTCTCATCAGTGACGGACACCATCTTTCCCAGCCTTCCCAGCACTCATTGAAACAATGTTAGGCGTATGTATGTAACGTTTATTGATCTTACTCAAGATTGCAGTTGTAATCAGCACAATAAAACAACATTTTGTTGCCTATATTAGTGAAAGTATGAAAACTTGTTATTCCCGGGGTTATGGTTGGAACTGAATTCATTCTTACCTTGTAATCGGCGGTTTTTATCCTTACTGCCATCCACAACTGAAACTCCACAGTGCTTATTTGATTGTTATTATACACATTTTGGTCTCAGTTCACTCCACATTGCACTTTAAACCCGTGCTGTTCCTGGTTTCCTTAAGCGCGCGCGCCGTAAACACAATTACAAACAGCAGACGACGACAGACGACGAAACTGCAAAAGTTTTATTCCCTAAACTGTTTACTTTACTCGTTTTTTATTTAGTTTAAATTTACATTGTTATTTAAAAATTTTGATTTAATTCATGTATATTATCCCTTTTTTGCAACCAAATTACCCCGAAAAATTACAGATATTTCTAACTTAGATAAAATCAAATGTTTCTAACGTTTTTCGTACTCTGGCTGCCGGAAAACCATAGAGGAACGAATACGGAAAAGTGCATAGAGGAACGACTACGTTTTTTTTTTTTTTTTTTACTTTTTGTTTTTGCTAGCACTTTTCATTGATTTCAGTCTTTATTAGTATTTGAATTTCTTAAATAATCGTTATGCCAGAAATAAATGTAACCTTTAATGTTTGCATGCTTTAATGTTTGCATGCATAAGAATGGCAAAATCATCGTTGCACATTAGTGGAGGCTTCACACATACGCCGTTCCATTATCCTGTTAAGCGTCCGCCCCTGATGAGCTCGCTGCTAACGTTACCGTCACGCTGTTTTTGTAATCAGCGATCATAGCACTGATGATAGTTTTTCAAAGTTAATATGATTTTTATGCTTGTTATTCATACTGTAATTAACTGTAGGAAATTCTCTCTCTCTCTCTCTCTCTCTCTCTCTCTCTCTCTCTCTCTCTCTCTCTCTCTCTCGGCGTCCAGTCACCCGGCAAAGAACAGTCATCTTCACTCCCGCAATTGGAAGAAAGTTTGTATCATCACTGGAGGATTCAGAACTAGAGCTCTCATCATCAAATAGGTTATCAATATCACACTCCTCATCTAGTATTTGATTGATCTCACCTAAAGAAATATGCCTCCTCTTTGGGCTTCTTGGACATTCATTGTGAAAGACGCGAAATCCAATTTTGTCTCGATAAACGCCCGAAGCGTATTGAAAGAAAACCAACAACAGGACAGGCAGTTTTCTAGCATAAGCGACCACCAAGAAAGAGTTGCCAGGCTGGAAATAAGTTTTCCCATGTGCTGAGAGTGTTACCAAATGATGTTCCTACACTTTCTATACGAGTAAACGTATTATTACGGGGCTGACGGCTTGACAAGCACAGTTAAAGTCTTGAACGTAATATCCCGTTGAAGGCGCTACCGAGTAGATCGCGGTAAACGTATTATTACGTTGGGTGACGCTTAACAGGGTTATAAACTGTTTCCATGTGAATTCTAGTTGTCATAGTAATGCAATAATGATTAAAATTGCTTTAATATTTATGTATATATACTTCCAATACATTAGCCTAATTTCACCAATTTCACGTTTTTGTGTGTAGTCTTATACCCAGTTTGGAGGTCAACACATACCGAATGGCAACAGAGAGAGAGAGAGAGAGAGAGAGAGAGAGAGAGAGAGAGAGAGAGAGAGAGAGAGAGAGGAGGAAAGGAAGGCGGAGGAAACGAAGAAGAAAAGGGAATGGCCGGTGGAGGGGGGGGGGGGGGGGGGGTGGGGGGGGGGGTTGGGGAGAGGGTAGGTGGAGCTTTATACGCGTGTTCGTATCCATTTCTGCATAATGGAGTTTTTGTCTCTTGGTACAAGGACAAGTGTCGTTATTCTTTACGATTAGTGATTCACGATACCCTTATATATATGCGCATTACGATTATAACAATTACATGTATAGCTGATAACAATCTGCTGAATAACTGGTAAACGTTCTGCAATGACAGTTGAGTATAGCAATTATTACAATAGGTACGAAAGTCAAGATGTCGTGACGTCATAATACAGAAACTTGAAAGAACGTTCTAATTCAGAAAAATAATTACTTAAATTTGAGTCAGAGTCGAGTTACTTTTTCAATAACGAATATTTTCAAATTAATCATCATAATATGTAAAATATTGATGTTTTACTACTTATTTAAAAACTTAGCCAAGAGCACGCTTCTCGTCATTCTTCTACCCCAACAGCTGTTTTACGCCTGGCTTGTTTGGTTGATGAGAAATCGTGTTTCGATTGTTGTGATAAAAGTGCTCCAGCGTCTGTGGGTACAAGTGGTGTGCGGATTTATCACAGGAAATGGTTAGTTTATTGACACAAGCTACTCCGTAAACATCGAGATGGCGTCCAATCTTCTTAAAATACCTCGAGTTTGTAAGTAAAAATGTTGGAACGCGTTTTGGTCTTTTGGTGAGATTTGCATACGTTTGAGACCGTTTTCAGTACCCTCTGTTTAAATCTGTTTAAATCTTAAATTGGCCTTATTCTTAATTTCTAACTTTGGGGAAAATACTTGACTTCGCAAAGGAGAGTAGAGGTCTTTAGCTCCGTTTCTCACCAACAACAAGTCGCGACTGATGCCCATCTCGGGTGTCAGGACGCGTTATAATGTACTTTTTCGGAGGGTGGCTTGCATTGATGGTAGGTGGCCTGCGTGGCCTGCTGTGATGATCTACCCTATGTAACGTTTATTGATCTTACTCAAGATTGCAGTTGTAATCAGCACAATAAAACAACATTTTGTTGCCTATATTACTGAAAATATGAAACTTTTTATTCCCGGGGTCATGGTTTCAACTGAATTCATTCTTACCTTGTAATTGGTGGTTTTTATCCTTACTGCCATCACAACTGAAACTCCACAGTTGCTTATTTGATTGTTTATTATACACATTTTGGTCTCAGTTCACTCCACATGCACTTTAAAACAAGTTGCTGTTCCTGGTTCCTAGCGCGCACGCGCCACAAACAGTTACGAACAGACGACGAAAACTGCAAAGTTTTATTCCCTAAATTGTTTATTTTACTCTTATTTAGTTCAAATTTACTTTGTTATTTAAAAATGCTAATTTAATTCATGTATATTATCCCTTTTTTGCAACCAAATTACCGTGAAAAATTACAGATATTTCTAAAGTAGATACAATCAAATGTTTCTAATGTTTTCGTACATCTGGCTGTCGAAAACCATAGAGGAACGACTACGGATAAGTGAATTATATACATATTTTTTTTCGTTACGACAAGGGTGGGATACAAACCTTTCGTCCTTTTACAATAGAAGGTTACTAGCGGCAGCTGGGATAGGTCGTAAGCTTTCGAACAAGGGGTTCGGTAGTTGTTTATGCTGTCCGAAAGTGCTTGCGACTGGTAGGTGAAGAATCACTTTTGCTTTCGGCCTGCTGGTGGTTTAGACGTGTTTATCTTCGCTCTATGCCGCTTTTTTGTCGTTTGCTTTTCGTATATATAGTTGTTTCTTTTTCTGTTTATATATTGTGTGACTGAAAATTGTAAGTACAAAATTATTCACATTCTTTATTATTGAATCACATTGAAGTGATTTTGTTTTGTTGGGATCATGAGTTCTACCTACGCCCTCCTGTACCGACGATTGCAGGGGACTGAAGGGCGTAAGTGCGGGAAATTCAGAAGTTTCCCAGAATTGATCCTTATATTTTGTGTGCTTGGCTGCTAGGGGGGAGAGCGCGCTCGCGCCGAGCCGTGTATTTTGGATGAAATGTGTAAGTGAAAATTGTAAGTAAGTACTCTTTTTCATTTATATTTTTGCCCTGTGTGCTCGGTGCCGAGGGCGCGAATGCGCTCGGCACGAGCCCTTTGTTTTGTATGAAAGTGAAATCGCTAGTGCAGTATTCTTTTTCATTTTCATATATTATTTTGATTGCATCATATTCATTGGATCAAGGTTTCCGCTCTTACCCGGGAATTGATCCTTCCCCTTTTATTTGTGTGAAAGTGAAATCGCAAGTGCAGTATTCTTTTTCATTTTCATATATTATTTTGACTACATCAATTCATCATGGATCAAGGTTTCCGCTCATAATCGGGATGGATCTTTTCCCTTGCGCTTGGTGCCGAGGGCGCGAATGCGCTCGACCCCGAGCCCTTTATTTATGTGAAATTTTGGGTGAAATGTATGAGTGAAAATTGTAAGTAAGTACTCTTTTTCATTTATATTTTTGCCTTGTGCGCTCGGTGCGAGGGCACGAATGCGCTCGGCACGAGCACTTTATTTTTGTGTGAAAGTGGAATCGCAATTGCAGTATTCTTTTTCATTTTCATATATTATTATTGATTGCATCAATATTCATTATGGATCAAGATTCCGCTCAGGCCGGGACCGGGAATTGATCCTTATGCCCTTGCACTTGGTGCCGAGGGCACAATTGCTCTCGGGCCGTGCCGTATATTGTTTTGGGTGCTATGCGGGGGTGGGAGAAGCGGGGGCCTGCCCCCCCTCACTCCCGCGGATGGCCTTCCCCTTGGGGGGGGGGGGGGGTGGGGGGGGGGGGTTATCCGGGTGCCTTCTCCTCGCCCGATCTGTCCGAGCGAGGAGGATGGGCGCTCGGTGCCCCGACATACAATTGTATTCGGGGTCTGCGCTCGTTCGGGATGGGGCTCGCCCCCCCGCGCGAGGGGACTCACCCCCCCCTCACTCTACTATTGCTTCCGCAGGTACTACTGCCACGAGGGATAACCTTGGTCAGGTGTGGGCGTCCTTCGGTCTGCAGGGCGTGCTTAGTGTCCAGGGGCTGCTGCTTTATCTGCCTGGACCTGCTGCGGTCACCCATGGAGCGGTGACCACGACAACGACCTTGTCGACTCCAGGGTACGCCACCCCTCTCACCTGGTATACTCGCCTCATGTGGGAACAGTCTCGCCTACAACCACTGTGCAGGGCCGTTCGCCGTACCGAGGGTGGGGGGGTGTGGGGGGGCATGCCGCCGCCGCTCGGGGTTGCTGCGCTGCCGCGACCAGACTTTCACTGCCCTCCCTAGCTCGCCCCTGGACCTGCCGCCGGTACCAGGATGTCGCTGGCTGCTGCTCCACCTCCTGTGTTACTGGTGCTGCCTGCCGTACCTGCCGATACTGTGGCGGGCTGTCCCTGCCGATGCTGTGGCTGGCTGTCCCTGCTGATGCTGTGCTGGCTGTGCCTGCCATTCCTGAGATGCCCATACCTGCTGACGTCGTCCCAGTTCGTGTTGGTGCTGCCCCAGACTTTGGTCTGTCGGTACAGGTGCGTCCGGGCCCGCCCTGTGGCTTCGGCTACAGCAGCCCCGGCTCCGCCCTGGATGGCAAGATCTTACGTCTGTCCTGAGGAAGCTGAAGAAGAAGAGGATTAAGGT
>NC_087200.1:57629766-57654163 GCF_015104395.2 Macrobrachium nipponense
CAACTCGAATAGAAAAAGTTTGTAATATATAGTGACTCAAAAAGTGCATTAGATTCATTAAAGCTGATGTATACAATTCATCCTTTGTACAAAAAGCCCAGAGTGGCTCTTTTGGATTTCATGTCTCAGGAAATCAGTATGTTTCTGCAGGATCCCAGCTCATGTCAGAATTAGCAGGAATGAGAAGGCAGACAGATATGCAAAGGAAGTGGCTGTGAGTAATTGTATCAGGTAACCAAAGTGCCACATGTGATATGAAGAGACCCGTCAAGTTGTATGTCTTGAGGAAATGGCAAGAGAGATGGTCCTCCCCTCTTACCCCAACAATAAGAAAATATAAGAAATAAGGAAAAGCATAGAAAATGGCCCTCTTCTTTTCAAAAAGAGAGAAAAGAAATTTGTTTTGGGGCGATTTCGTAGCGAGCCAGAATTTTCTGGCATGTCCAATTTAGCAGTTCTCTGGTATTATAGCAATATTTTACCTTAGAAATAGTGCTGCAAGGAACCTATTTTATTGGGCGACACGGCTTCCGAGCCCAGAAATAGATTTTTTCCTTCGTCAAAATCCTTTTAGAAGGTGGCAGTGCACCAGTGTGTTACGTGTGATGCTACCTTATCAGTGGAGCACATCCTGGTGCAATGTGTAAATTATAGAGAACAGAGGCAGAGATTCCAGCTTGATGAAAAATCTCTTGCCAGTATTCTAGATGACAGAGCAGATATTCCTGCACTAGTGAGATTTTTAACATGTATTAATATTTTTTATGAAGTTAAGAAAGTGGTGTGATAAATTTAACTTATTGATTTTTAATTATTTATATTGATTTTATTCTATATTTTTTTTGTCTTTTGTACATAGTACATTACATTTTAAGTTTTACCTAATATTTATTAAAGTTTTAAATTTGGTGTTTTTAATTAAGGTGTAAATGGTGGTTGGATGGAGTATGCCATGTCAGTTTTTTTTTTTTTTTTTTTTTTTTTGTAACTTCAGCTCTGGGATTTTTTGGTTACAGTGTAAGTGGTTTTGAATGAGAGTGAATGGTTTTGTTTTGGTCATGTGTAATGTGAGATGATCTTGGTCTTGGTTATTGTGTGTCGTTCAGTGTTTTTAGTTGCAGTTTTAGTTGGTCGTTTGTATGACAGATTTTAATTGATTCACATATTCACTCATTTTGTCCATTTCATTCAATCTATAACACTGCAGCACTGAATGACCTTTGCAGGTCCCAGCGCTTGGGCTATGCCCTAAATTCCATGATCAGTCAATCAATCAAGCAACCGGACTCAACAGTATTCGCAATCATAGATGAGATCAAGGAGGACGTAGCGTGGTGGCTATCCAAACCAAGACTGACAGAGGGTCTTTCTCTTTGTCTACTCCACCCAACCCTTCAGTTCTTTTCAGATGCATCCGACGCAGGTTGGGGACCCCTGTTGGGAGAGAAGAAAGCGTCAGGGAAGTGGTCGGAACCTCAGCACTTTTTATATCAATGTGAAGGAATTATTAGCAGTGGTACCTGAGACTTCAATCATTCACTCACCTTGTAGCAGGACAGGTGGTAACAGTGCATGCAGACATTTCCACTGCACTATCCTACATTAGGAAACGGGAACATACTCCTTCACTCTGTACAATCTCGCAAAAGATCTGCTACTGTGGGCAGAGTAGTTTCAAGTATCGCTGATCCCGCATTTTTGTTCAAGGAAGATCAACGGTGTTAGGGGGATGCACTAGTCAACGTCACCAAATGTTGCCATTGGAATGGACTCTTGATGTCAAGGTCTGCCTAGACCTGTGGAAGCTCTGGGGAAGGCCTGCAATAGAGCTATTCGCAGCTTCGAGGAACAACTGCCTTCCTCTGTTCTGCTCGCCAGTCCTGGACCCTCTTGCATGGTCAGTCGACGCAAAGCTACGAGACTGGTAGGGTCTGGATACGTACGCCTTTCCCCTGATCAGCTTGATAAGACAGGTGCTGAACAAAGTTGCGTTTCACAAAAACGTTTCACTGACGCTCGTTGCTCCGTTCTGGCCAAGGAAGGAATGGTTCCCAGATCTCCTCAATCTGCTCATAGACTTCCCCAGGCTTCTACCTTAAAGAAATGTCTACTCAAAACAACCACACTTCGCAATATTTCACCAAGGATTGTCCGCCTCTGGCACTGACAGGATTTGAACTGTCAGGAGTCTTGTCAGAGCGAGGGGATTTTCGAAACGAGCTGCAGAAGCTGTTGCAAACTGCAGAAGAAACTCTTTAATAGACTTTACCAGTTTAAATGGGGAGTGTTTTGAAGATGGTGTAGGCAGACTAAAGTCTTCTTCTGAGACGTCTGTAAGTGAAATAGCGGACTTCCTGCTCTTCTTCAGGACTTGAAGCCCTTAGCACCTTCAACAATTAAGGGGTACAGAGCGATGCTTGCCTCAGTTTTCAAACACATGAGATTAGACCTCTCTACGAATAATGACCTTTCGCATTTAATTAAGTCTTTCGAGACTTCCAAATCGTCGAAGACTCAGTAGCATGGAATCTCAATGTTGTCTTTTAAATGGCTTTCGGCCCTTCCTTTGAGCCTTTACATTCTTCATCTATGAGAAGCCTCACCAAGAAGACTCTATTTCTAGTAGCCCTAGCATCAGCAAGAGGAGTCAGCGAGCTGCTGCAGTGGATAAAAAGGTGGGTATCTCTCAAGGCAGCGCAGTTTGTTCTGTGGCCTTGATTTTCTCACTAAGAACGAGAACCCTTCTAATCCCTGTCCACAGCTCCTTGTTCTCAAGAACTTAACAGACTTACTAGGTCAGGAGACTTACTAGGTCAGGAAGATGAAGAAGACACTTATGTCCTCTGTGGGCACTAAGATGTTACCGCCACAGAACAGAGAAGATAGAGGTCAGTCGAATTGCTTGTGGTGCTCTGTTAGAAATCCCTCTCGACCTCTCTAAAAATGCTATCTCCTTTTTTCTTAGAGAATTAATTGTCGAAGCACACACTCAAGCTAATGATGCGGATTTCCCATTGCTGAGAGTGAAAGTGATTGAAGTTCGAGCAGTAGCGACTTCCCTAGTATTTTGACACAACTTGTCACTCTCTGCTATCCTCCAAAATACCTTTTGGAGGTCTGAATCCATCTTTGCTACGCATTAGTTGAAAGAAATCAAAACAGTGTTCGAAGATTGTAAGTCCCTAGGTCCATTTTCAGTAGCTGGCATGGTGTTGGGGGAAACGAAATGGGTGTTGATCTTCTTGTTATTTTTTTTGCCTTGTATCAAGGTTGATGAGTTAAAGGGAAGTCTGGGGGGTACAATGTACCTGGACTACTCACCAGTTCATTATGTCTCAGTTTGGTGCGTGAAGAATTTTTTACTTTGGTGTAGGTGACAATTGTTGGTTGTCTTTTCTTGTTTGTTATTTCTGGTCTTAGCTCAGGACAAGGGCAATATTTTGTTGTATCTTCACTGAGTCAGCAGTGAACTACCATGACTTCAAAGATATTCCACTCCATGTAGAGGCACTCATTCGTCGTACTCCAAGCCTTCTACTAAGTAAGATGAGCACCAACCAGAGGCAGTATTCTCCTGCAGTAGCTCTCATACAAGGTTAGGTACAACGAGCACTAACTGTGCTCTTTTTCCTTTTTTCAAGAATTTTGGGATATTTTTTAATTAAGCATACATCCACAGCCCCCATCCTTGCAATGGGAAATCCACTGTATAATTGTTTGGTAAGACTGCAATAAAAATAGAATTTTTATAATAAAATGAAATTTTATTGCATACTTTCTGAACAATTATAAATTACAGCCCTCCCTCCTCCCCACAGGTGGATGGCTGGGCAAAGCAAATTGTTGTTACCTGGACAGTTGTACCTGCATCTCCCTCGAGTGGAGGGAGATGACGTCACCTACATCGGCGATGGTGGCACCACCGAGGAAGGTTTGAATCTGTTTCTGCCATGTAGAGAACCTACAGCTGCATAATTGTTCAGTAAGTTTGAAATAAAATTTCATTTTATTATAAAAATTCCATATTGATTAAAAATGTCATTATACGACCACATGCCCTTGCTGTCATCAACCACCTGCAAGGCAGCAGTTTCCACAGTTATTTGGGGTGGGCCTAGCCTTTTACTAAAAAGTAAGACTGCAAGGCAGCAGTTTCCATGTTATTGTTATTGGGGGGGGGGCTAGCCTTTTGATAAAAAGTAAGACTGTAAGGCCTAAACTTTTACTAAAAAGTAAGACTGCAAGGCAGCAGTTTCCAGTTCTTATTTGGCGTCGTGGGCTTAGCTTTTAAAACCTTTTACCAAAATGCTAAGACTGCAAGGCAGTAGCTGTCCTTTTAGTCACCTTTTACGACACACATCCCTACCACAGAGTGGTTTATATTGACTTATGCTACATGCAAAATTCAACAGGTGAGCGATTCATTTCTCATGGTTATTAGAGCTATCCCTCAACATAGGTACGTAGTTCATTTCGGCTCAAGTAATACTTCCTGCTGATTAGAAGAATTTTGAAAACTGCCTTAGTTTTCTTTGTTCGGATGTATTTTAAGGTTTTAAAAACTTCAAAGACTTGCAACTTTGATTTTAATTTTTTTTAACACTTTAGAAGTGAAGAACTAGGGAGTTGTTTCACTTAGTACTGTTTTTGACATTTCTTGATATACTCTAACAAATAGGAATTAGCCCTAGATTGTGAGTAAGAGATAGGAGTTAATCCTTGTATCATGTTTTTGTATGGATGATTGTTAGGTGTTCAGCTATGTTCATCAGAGACTTTATTGTACATCTTTGTATATTTTCAGATTTTCGACAAAATAAGCATGCCACGGATAACTACTGGAAGTAGTGGTGTGACAAACGGGTGCTGTTGGTACTTCAGTGGGAACTCTATGAATTGGAAGGAAGAAGTTCATCAACGTGTTCGAGAGCTGAGAAGAACTTTTCTGCATTTGTCTGTTAAAACACCCACAGATGTTACCTTCCGGCGTCTTGGCCCCACATTGCTAAGATGCTATTTCCTTTTGTCCCCTGGTCAAGGCAGGGAATCCACACTATTTTATGCAGATATCAATATAAAGACGGTAAGATGTGTCTTGGTGACTTCCAAATTGAGTTTTCACAGGCTGGGAAAAGCTGCGACTGAATGATTTTTGGGAATGAAGCATATACATAAATTAATTCTTTTGCCAGGACTGCTAAATCATTGTTTTCCTTCTAGGCAGTATATTATTCTTACTTTTGTCCAGTTTGTGTGTGAGTTGTTAAGGATTCCGGAATTCAAATTGGAAAACTTTTTGATCTTCAGACATGGGGTAACCGCATAGTTTATCAAGAAGTTCTAGATTCAGGACATTCTTTCTTATGGCGGCGGACGTCCAGAGAAGAGCAGCTCTTAAGTGAACGACGACGTATCTCAACATGGGGTATTACAAATTATGAGTTACACCCTTCATCTGGTACTCTAGTCTTCCCTGCATCTTCAACCATATTTCAGTGTGTGCACCCAGAACAACCAGTAAGTCTAAATGGGTGTAGAGGCTATTACTATAGCACCAAATTTATGGTAAAATGTCAAAATGGGTCATAGTAGTTAATGAGATTGTTGGTTCTTCATACCGAGTTTCAGGCATGCTCTTGGTTGAGGAGAAAGTATGCAAGTAACAGAACTCAATTCAGCTTTCATCCTCCAGCATTCCACTGATAGTTGCCAATCCTCCTTGTTGCTGCCAACTAAGAGAGTACAATTGAGGTCTCCTCCTAGCAATCTTTGTCAATTATATAATCTAAAAAAAAAAAATTGCCATTACCAGAGTGAAGTGGAAAAGAGTAAAATAAATAATACAAACAAATTTAAAAATTAACAAAAATTAGTTACCACAAACTTCACCACCAATGTATATAGTATATATATGTATATATGTACACACCCTGTACATCGTATTAAGCAAACTACACTATGATTTACTGTGCATTTTCTCTTCATCAAAACTTTTTTTTCTTGCTGAAGACTTCAGCTCTACAGTTAATTCAGTTCACTCTCACTGTCTAAATTCTTTCGTGAAGTGTTTGACACGAAAGACAAAGAGAGGGAGAGATGAACAATGTCCAATATGTGCAACATTTCCTTAATGTGATGCACATGTGAGAGAGAAAGTGAGTGTGATAATGCATGTGTAGGTTTGCATTCACATTACATACTGTATTAAATACAGTACAGTGCAACATTACATTAGATAAATTGCTTAGTGCACACATGTATGTATACACGTGCTGCATGCGCATGTATACACTTGCAAGCCAGCCAGTAAGCTAGTCTTGAATATCAACTATATGGAACAAAAATGGTAATTATATAACATTATGTAAATGTTAAACTTACTGACCATGTCGTTCTGATACACAGACTTGAGGGTTCCAATACTCACCCTTCAGTGAATTTTGTTTTTAGATTTAAGCATTCATAACTTGAGTTATCCATATGAGAGAGTGGGGCAACTCCCTGTTTATTACCATTGCACTTGCCATCAACCAGGTTGTAGGAACTGAACTCAGCCATTACATGAGGTGTGTCTTTATTACCAAATATTTCATGATGAGTATGCTCAACCATGTTTTGATAAGTTTTTGCATAACAAAAGAGAGAATAAATTGTATTAGTATTCGTTAAGGATACACTGTAAAATCACAAGGCTGGGCAGTTCTAAGCTATGGTTATATGTTGAAGAGAAAATGTATGGATTTTTCATGCAAGGTTATGTATTCTATTTGATAGAGATGTCTTTTTATCAATTGACACATCCTAAAATGATAGCTTTTTTGTAGAATATAGTAGTAGTTTTTGTAGCAGGTGTGAAATCTTAAGTTCTATATCCTCTTGCAGATGGGTGCTGTTAGTCCAAAGGAGCTAGTGAGTTTGTCAGGTGCGCCTCAACCCTCAGATCTGTCCTGCTAATCCAACCTCCTAATTGCCTTTGCTGCTCAGTACGATATATATCTTTATAATACAAAAACAGGTAGGTTGGTGATGCATATGATTTTTTTGTGAGTTAGTGTTTTTTTAATAATTTTTAATTGAAAATATTTCTATAACTGTTTCTTTCCTTAATAGTTGATTATTTAAATATTTTGGCATTTACTTTTTTGGGCCCGTTTGTAAACTACGTATTATGATTACTGGACACGTAATCTTCATGTAAGTGCTAGGTTGAAATTGGCAACTAGAGAGAAGGAAAGAAATTAGCGTAACTTTTTGAACATGGATTTAGTTGTACTTGTTTTGGTAGTTTGCTTATTTGCAGTGTTATACTGTTCTTTAATGATTTTGTTATTTCAGGGGAAGAGAAGAGGGTCACACATGTTCATAGTGGTAGTGGCAGATTAGAATACGACCCTAAAAGTGCAGGAATGCCTTCTTATGTTATGCAAGAAGAGTTTTCCCGTTATCAGGGATATTGGTGGCAGCCTATCTCTACAGGTATTGTTAACTGGATTGTATTGTTTACAAAAATCGTTAGACATTTTCCATTTTCATTCTAGTTGACTTGAATTTATCATTTTGACATTATGTATAATTGTTGAACATTATACAAAAATTCCTCAATCTTTGCTCCAAGGAGGTTCCAGATTTTGGCTAAGTACTTGTAATATGTAGTGAATAATGAGCCTGCAATAAGCAACCCCAAAATCCTAGCTGAACCTTGACTAGATATGCAAACAGCAAGCATAAATGCTTGGACATGAACCGTAGATTAGGGAATACTACTGATATAACCAACAGCTACATTGCCTCTATAAAGTTCAGAATGCACACTGTAAACAGAGAATTGTGGACTGGGTAATTCAGTGTGTTAATTTCCTTTCACTCACAACAAAATAATGTGAATACAGTATATTGCTTCTTTCTTTCAGCATACCCGTCAATCAGTATAGTATATAGTATTTTCATTTGAACTATTCAATATACAACTTGCTCAGTTAGTTTACTTGGCTGAGAAGAGATATTTTCTCTAACTCTCCAGAACATATGATCACTGCTTCACTCTCCTAACCTAACAATGCCTAAGAGTCCCATATGACATTATATATTTTTCTATTAATATCTGGAATTTTCCACTTTTGTCAAAATTTTCAATATCTAATAAATAAGAAAGCATATCATAACTTGAAGTTAAATCCAATGCTAAATAGTGGGAAATGTGGTAGATCCATCATCATCCCAACAATGTTCGGACCTGGTTTTCCAGGTGGAACTATTCTGTGGAGCTGGACCACGGATTCCAGGGGGCCCTGGTTCTAGAAATAGAACTCTTGGCATTCTATCCGGTTTGCCCATGACATGGTTAGGATGGGGATAATAGTATTTTCGTAACACTCTTACTCCTACCAAGCGGATATTGCTTACACTTGGGCCATACTAATTATGCTATGCCACCCCCTTTTTGGGGTAGGGTAGGAATGCGGACATTTGGGAGTCATTTCTCACTTGTGCCATTAGCGGAAGAATTAACTTCATGAAAAGCCAATGATATCTTTTCAAAATGTATTACAGGCAGTCCCCGGTTACGACAGGGGTTCCGTTCTCAAGACTCGTCATAAGCCGAAAATCATTGTAAGATGGAACATCATCAAAAATACTAAGAAAACCTTACTTGTAATGCATTGGGTGCATTGAAAACTTTGTAAACTGCATTCTTATTGCATTTTTCATCAAAAAACCTTCAAATATTGATTATTTTGCATTTTTGGTGTCATTTCATCTGCCAGATCAGTGTTGTAGGCATCGTAACCCTGGAACATGCGTTGTAACCCTGGAAATAATTTCTGATGAATATAGTTGAAAAGTACCTTAACCTTGGAACATCGTAAGCTGAACCCGTCGTAACCTGGGGACTGCCTGTATTATTTTTTTTCTTTCTCTAATTTTTTATGATAATTACAACTCAAGTTTTTAGTACCCCTGGGCCCCTTGATGAACAAAATTTGCCACAGTTGATGACCACTGGAACTTTATCCCTGAATCTCCCTCAGTCAGTTCAAGATAATGATGCAGCAAAGGAACATCCAGTTCCAAAGAAATTATATGATCTTAAACACCCAGCAGGGCCCATAGAAATTCAACAAAAAAGTAATAATCAATCAGAAGATACAAACATAATAACAATGGAACCATACATTATAGAGAAAGGAAGCAAATCTGACATGGATAACCCACATCAGGCAAGGTTAAAAAAGAAATAGAAATTATCGTCTTAATCCAACACTGGTGCATTTTAATAATCTTTTTGGACCAGATAACTGGTAGAGATTTCTAGTACTTAACCCCTTCCCACCCAGATGATGCAACCGCTTGAGAGTAGGCTATACCAGATAAACCCAAAATCAAATATCACAATCAGAGTATGCTTCTCCTCATTATTTATGTTTCTTTATTGAATATTATGTATATATGAAAGTGTAAGTATGTGTGTATATATCTGCAAGAATTTCTATATATATGTATGTGTGCATGTAGGTACTCTGAAACTGTCTCTGTATATAGCTATATGTGTGATTTATAAATGTTATTTTTTATGTACTTTATATATGTATATGTGTTTCCTGGGTTTATATATATATTCCTATATACACACACACCACAACACACACACACACACACACACACACACATATATATTATATATATATATATATATATATATATATATATATATAATATATATATATTATATATATTATATATATATATATATATATATATATATATATATATATTTATCTATATCTAATCTTATATCTATATCTATATCTATATCTATATCTATACATATATATATATATATATATATATATATATATATATATATATATATATATATATATATATATAAAAGAAATATAAATATATAAATATATATAATATATAATTTAGGGAAAGATACATGAGCTTTCCCATCCATGGATTGTGGTACTCAAGTGCCATCGTTTTTCGTTACCCGTAGCGCCCGAGCCCTATTCCGTGGAAGGAGAAAATTATAGGAAAAAATATAAACATGATTTTTCAACTTGCCTAATTGCTTTTCCTCTTCAAGCGAGTGCCACTTGGTCCTGGTTTTGGATCATTTGGCGACCGCATCGAATGCCACTCTTTGAAGTGGTCTAATGAGCATAAACCTGACTCCCCGGGGCATCCTGGACAATAATACAATGTCCTTCCTCTTGCCTAAATTCTTCATGCATATCCTGCAGCGCTTCTGCTTTGTCTTCTCATGACAAACCTAGGCATGGATAACTTCTTCTTCAGCACCTTAGGGGCTTTTAGACTTCATCTTTTCTCTCATCTTCATAAGTTTTGCAGAGTGTTTTATTTAGCCAACCTCTGACTACATCAGTAATCAAAGTCAGGAAGGGACGATGGTACTGGCACTCACTCATTTTTTATAAAAAAAATGAATGAATTCAAAAGAACACGAAATATAAAATGAATTCCTTTGAACCATGCAAGACTTTTTCTGTCAAAAGCATATGGCTCAAGAAGTTGATCTGCCATATCAACTCTTCCCATTTTACTATTGTAGCGGTCGATATGAAGAGGTTTATTGAAAAATGTGGTCTTTTGCCCAAAGTATATCTTTGTTTTCTCGACCATGTTTGCTGTATACTTCTTGTCAAAACTGTTACCTCTTTTATCTTGAAATTTGACAACAAGTGTGTTGCCTTTTCTTGCAGAAACTGATTGATGCTTCTCCAACTTTGCATTTGTAATTTGTTTTGGGGGTCCTTTTCCTGTCCGAACTACTCCTGTCAGCATAGTTTCTCTCATCAGCAAACAATCACTGAGTCGGATGCTTATGTACCAATTATCAGTGATGACATGGTGCCCTTGATCTAACAAATCTTCCATGAGGTACACGATGATATCTTCTGATACGCTGAGATGAGAAGCAGCAGGGCCTTGGATCTTGAAATTACTTTTTCCGTAATACACTGCAAAGTTCCAAGAATATCCGTCCCACCCTTCTCTGTTGGACAAAATACAAATACTTTTATTCCAAAACGGGCTCTCTTGATTTTGATGAACCATCTAAAGCCAAGACATCCCTTCCATAATACAAGAGCTTCATCAACAGCAATGTGTCTTGATGTTCACATGAGAGCTTGTGCATGCTGCCGCAATAAAGATAAAAATGGTTCAATCCTTGTGCGTGGGTCTCGTGTCACTTGAGCAGTGGATGAAAATCTCAAAAATTTTAGAATGGACAAAAACCTATTTCTACTCATAACCTCCTTACAAAACACTGGTGCTCCTCCAGTCAAAGGATCACGTGACCAGTACATATGCATGTCAGGTTTTTTATCCACTCCCATGAGTATGAGTAATGAAAAAAAAACATGCAGTTCACGTGTGTTTACTAGTTTCCATATCAGTCCGTGAAGAGTTTTCTTTTCAGGAAAATCTTTGTACTGATCTGCCCTTTCATTTATCAAAGAACACAAAGTATCCATCATTTCTGGATCTATAAAATATTCAAACACCACGTCAGGTGAAGGAAAATTATCCTGAGACAAATAAATATCCACCCCGTGACTGGGATCGCTGAGGGAAGGAACAGGATCTGGCCGAGAATCATCAGAGATGTCGGACACAACCGCCAACCTTCTTCTGTGATTGGCTCAATATCGTCAAATAATTCGCAATCACCTACTGATTGCACACTATCTGGTCTCACTTTCATCATCAGATTCCCCTGGTACATACATTTCATCTGAGGAATCTCCAGAGTCACCCATGACTAAAAAATATGAGCGGAAATTGATAAAGAAGCAACCAGAACGATAATCAAAAGAATTCTACAGTTGCAGTATTGTCTATATGCAAGCCAACATGTCTTCCTGAGTGATAAATAATGGGAAAAGACAGGAAAGATTGAAATACTGAGCTCCCATTGGTGAAATGTGGTGACGTCTCAATTCAGTCACTGAAATGTCAAGAGATGCCTTACTCCGCTCTGATTGGCTAGTGGGCGGAGCTTATGTTCGACAAAGGATGAGAGAGTGTTACAACCCTTGGGAATTGTTACAACCCTTGGGGTTGTTATAAAAGTTCTTATTATAATAATTGTTGTCAGTAATAAATGTAACTCAGTGCTAAGGGTCAGCAGAAACAAACACTCAAGAAAACTTAACAATATTTAATACTTAACAAATACAAAATTTAAATCAACCTTGTTTCATGTGACAAATACCATAACCCAAAAACAAGAAGGACAAATACCAGTCCTTAGAATCATTCAGGATTCCCTAAAACTAAGAAACTAAGTCCTAACAAAGAAAAGGGAAATAATAGTTATTAATAATTGACTTGTTTGGATATAACAACTTTGCTGGCCAGACCAAAAAAACTACCCTAATACTAATCCAAAGAGAGAAGGAAGGCAGAGTAAATAAAACAAGAAAACTATTACAAATCCTACCTATTAACACAAAGCTAAACACGCAAGGCCTTGTCTATAATAGGCTCACTGGGTGACGTTATATAGTCACGACACAAATATGACAAAATATATATGTATATGATTAAATAATGCAAATGATGTATATATATATAGTTGTTCTCACATCAGTGGATGCATCAAAGGAGAGAGAAAACTATGGCCGTGATCCACTCGCCAAATCAGCTATCAGGGCAGGTCCTGAACGCTAAAGTAATACCATAAAGGGAAGGCGATCCCAAACGAAAATCAGAGACACACTGTCTTACCTGGCGTCAGCCTCCTTACAGGCCATCTCACGAGCTAGCAAGCTCCCTAAACCAAAGCAGCTGACCGGAGATGAAAGTGCCGGGAGAAAGCGACGGCACCAATTCCCTGGGAATTCCTCCTCGTCAGGTAAAGGCAGGACTGGCTCAAGTCGCAGGTGACAGGAACACCTGCGAGTCTCGACTCGAAGTACACAAGCCGCAGGTCAAGGCAAGAGACACTCGAGTTGCAGGTGGCTAGAGAACCTGCAGACACAGACCAAGGCGAGGATCCAAAGCGTAATCCAAAGAAACGTCGTCCAAATAAACTTCCAAATAATCGTCATCCAAAATCCAAATCAGTATGCTGCTCAAGGTATGATATCAGGGGAGTGCTCTAGCCCGAACTGAACTCTGTCCGAGCACCAACGTCCAGACATCACCAAGACACTTTCATAAACACTCGTATAAAAAAAGAAAAATCGTTAAAATGATAGTTCAGTAATATAAACAAACTGGGAGGAGGCGCCTAACCACAATGAGAAACTTTAAATTAAGCACTTTACGCTAAACACTTAAAATGACCAGACAACAGACACTTAAATTTCAAAATTAATATAAGCAAATGCTCATACAAAACAACGCTATTCTGCCACAAAATTATTGTTAAAAACTAGTAATTAAACCTAGAAAAACAAGGCGGATCTAAATTCATAAAAGGCAAATAAAACTAATCTAGTCTTTTCTAATAGAGAGCATCTCCCAGCAACGAGAAGTCTTCAAATACACAATCCCAACACACCAGCTCTTGGTATAAAAGAGAGAGTGGAAGGACGTATTACGCTACGTCCTGGGATTTCTTGCTGGCTGTCAAGTGACGTAATATGGTACGTCCTGGGCGGGAATTGGTTAAAGCTGAAAGTAAAATAACAGCAATACTAGAAAACAAATTATTGAACATACAGTGGTACCTCAAGATATGAAAGGCTCAACTTACGAAAAACTCAATATACGAAAGCCAATACAAAAAATTTAACGGCTCTACATACGAAAAGTTTTCAAGATATGAAAGGTTTCTGTAAAGTCCGAGATTCGCCCGAACCACCGATAACAATTTTGAAACTCGCGCGCCGCCAACTTAGTAGACTTGCCACCATCTTCCTGCTCTCCCACTGGTTCCTGATGCTAGTCGCAGCCATGAGATCCTTCTCTCCTATTGACCAGCATCCCTCCCATCATGCATCTATGTACGTGGTGGCGTGCCTCGGCCACTCGGTACCAGCATCGTTATCGTACGCACGCGTATTCGTTTCGGGTGGGATCGTCAACCGTTTCTGAATCTACTAGTCAGAGTTGACATTGTGATGGTGTTTGTGTCATGTGTATTTTAAAAAAAATTTCTCATTTCTTTTCACAGAAAATGGAAAAAGAAGAGCACCTCTTGAGTGAGGACATAGATGATATGATTGACCAAGATCTCTCTCGTGGGATAAGTGACCAAGATCTCTCACATGGGATAAGTGATCAAAGTCTCTCTCATGGGATAACTGGAAACTTTGCAAGGTTGGTAGAATCTCCACTCCCTGCCAAACAGAGGGTGTTGACCAATCATTTACAACATGCATACCAGTATAATCAAGGTACTTCAGTTTATGTTGAAGGTCAGCAGCCGAACATTCAGTACCCAAATCAGTTGCAGAGAGAGCATTTGGTTGAACATGGTTTTGATGGACACCAGGGCCAACAGAGTCATGAGGTGCAACAATTAGTAGATAATTATCAAGACGAGCAGCCGTTAATGAACACTACGCGCTGGCCTTGTGGGAGATAGCCGCTTTTCATAAAGTGCAATCGTTTATAGAAAAACAAAAAAAGACACCGAAAAGGCTCACACACAGGTCGTATTGCTTGCGCAGTTCGATGACGTTTGCCTGAGTCGTTTCAGGAACATTGTGAAAAGTAGGCAGAAGCAATCTTCCTTGGATCATTATTTTTTAAAGAGGCCTTTAGCATTAGCAGGGGTAAGCAAAAAGGAAGAACCAAGTGATAAAAAACAGAAAGTTGTAAACAAAAAGGAAGAACCAAGTGATCAACAAAAAAAAAGTTGAAAGTGGTGATGAAGTTGAAATTCTGTAAAAAAAAAAAAAAAAAACAAAAAAAAAAAAAAAAAAAAATTATGAAAGTAAAAAAAAAAATTTTAAAAGAAAGTTAAAAATCAAAAAAAGAATTTTTTTTTTTTTTTAATTTTTTTTTTTTTTAGGTTTTTTGTAAAGTAAAGTGTTACAGTTTTTTTAATGTGTTTCGTAAATTTTAGTTTAGTTTTCCTTACATTTTTTTATGTGTTCTGTAAAGTTAAGTGTACGTACGTATCTGCCGTTTGTCCTCCTCCTCCTCTGCTGCCACTTTCGGAGATAGCCTCACTCGAAAGGTAAGCTTTGACATTTTACGTACAGTATTCTTGTATACCATGTACACCCAATACACTTTATTTACAGGTTAATTTGCATTACGTTATTAAGTTAGGTATTGAATAGTCCAATTTGTTGTAGTATTTCATTGTTTATAGGTCGATTTAGCTTTATTATGAAATTTACTGGGGTGTTTTTGGAGGGCTTGGAACGGATTAGCCATTTTACATGTAAAATGTGGTCCAAGATACGAAAACCTCGTATACGAAGGGCGCCTCAGAACTGATTAATTTCGTATCTCGAGGCACTACTGTATGTCCAACACAAGAAATGGAATGCCAGTACTATATTAAAAGAAAGTGAATGGTTACTTCAGATAACCATGAAAAAACAGTCCACCACCTTTTTAAATATAAAAGAAATAAATGGCTCAAAAATAACAATAAGTAGTCATGAAACATCAAATTATATACAGGCATAGTTATTTTACCCAACATTGAAGAAGTACTACCCTCAAAACAATTGATACTTGACTCCCTTAAGTTAAGATACAATAATATGCAGTACGATCCCTAAATATGCGAGAATTTGGTCGATCCACGGCCTCGCAGAATTGGAAATTCGCATGTCTCAATACGTATACCTTATGGGAATAATTCCATTAGGGCTGAGGCAAACAGCAACTTACTCAGTCAAACTTTTTTATTTTACCCATTTTCAATACTTTCTATGCACTATAATGTAGTTTTTTCTAATATGAAATTGTTCTTATGGATAAATAAAACATTAAAAAGGTTTTAATAACTTGAAAAAGTTTAAAATTACACACAGGATGGTGAAAACTCCCACATGTAAACAATACAGTCATTTCCTTTAAAAAACCTTCAAACTCCTGTATCTCATCCTCTGTGAAGAGTTCGTCTATTGAAGGAAGGCTTTGTGAACCATTTAGTTTCGGGGACTAGCAGATCATGCGTGTCTTCACTCCTGTTAGGCCTAACAAACTTTGTTACGAGCGCCTGTCTAAGTTTCTTTGTCCAGCACATTCACTATGTAATCGTTTTCTATAAATTATTCTACAATAAAAAAAAGAATGATGAAAATTGGAAATTTGATATGAAATTAAAATTTCTTAAAAAGAAATTATAAAAATTCAAAATTCAGCATGAAATGACAGTTTCTTGAAAAGTTTAGATCGCGAGACTCTCTCTCTCTCTCTCTCTCTCTCTCTCTCTCTCTCTCTCTCTCTCTCTCTCTCTCTCTCTCTCTGCTTCTCTGTTAATCAAATTTTACTAGTAATTTTCATCAAAACCTATTTCAACAATAGAAAATATTAATGATCAAATGCCAAAGTTAGTCAAAACAAGTTAACCTAGACCGATCATTCACACACACACACACTGCGCTATGACATCACAAATGCGTGAGGCAGAGCCTTCCGTCTTAGCTATTGGCTGAGCAGGAAACCTTTCTCGCATTCCCCCTTGGAGGAATAATAGTTTTTTCCTCCAAGCATTCCCCCCACCCCTTCTCTCAGATACCAGCAACCCCCTCCCTCCCCGCCACCTAAAATACTTGAAAAGACAATAGGTTTGATACGTTTTGCAGCGCATGACTTGCAGACTTTGAACAGCTTCGCAGATACAGGAAATCTATTTTTGAGAACTAGTGATCGCATCAAAGGGGAATTGCACAATTTGAACACGCGTAATTCGGGAATGGACTGTACATGATTTAGAAGTCTACTCAATTCCAAGTAGGAAAGATTAAAATAAACAAATTGATATTGCAAAAATAAAATTTACAGGCCAAGGTCTCCCACTTAAAATCAAATTTGTTCATGAAACTTACCTGTCAGATATATTATATAGCTGTATTTTTCCGAATCCGACAGAAATTTAAACACTTACGACACACGCAGTGGGAGTCAGGTGGTTAGTACCCATTCCCGCTGCTGGGAGGCAGGTATCAGGAACCATTCCCATTTTCTATTCATAATTTTTCTGTCGCCGGTGCTGGAAACACCTGTTTGCAGCACCTCCGTCCAGATTTTGGAAACTTACTAGCTACTTGAGTATCCCTTTTGGTTTTTCTTTGTATCTGAATTGGATCGTGGCTTGGCACACGTTGACTTTGGATTGATTTGAATTGGTATTGATTTTTCTTTGATCAAGATGTCAGGGTCTAGTTCTGCTAGCGCTAGATTTTGTTCTGTCCGAATGTAGAGGTAGGCTACTGAAAGCTTCAGTAGACCCACATTCTGTTTGTAAGGTTTGCAGGGGGAATGAATGTACGTTTGAAAGTCGTTGTAAGGAGTGTGAAAGATTAACAGAGTCTGAGTGGAAGGCGTATGAAACCTATCTTAAGAAACTTGAGCGAGATAGGTTAAAGAGGTCTTCCTCCAGGAGTGTTTCAGGTAGGCAAGATTTTAATGATTCTCCTGCTAACCCTCCTTCTGTAGATTATGCTCCTACCCCTGTAGTGTTGCCTCCGGCCCCTGAAGCAGTGTCGGTAGAAGGTAATACTTTATTGCTAATTCTTGAATCGATTCGTAACTTAGAATCAAAAGTGTTAGCTCTGGAGAGCAAAAGTGAAGAGAAGTGCAGTGAAAGTTGCCCTTGTGTAGTGGAGGGTGCGTCAGATCGGCCTCATTCCGCCTCTAGACCTAGACCTCTGCTTGACTCCCAGGTTATGGGGAGAGAGCATGTCGAAAGTCGAATAAGGAGGGTTACGAGGAACCCCCCACCGATCTGGCGTGCCTTCGGCAGCTTCTGACGAACCTACCCAGACTGCCAAGGAGCGTGCGCGTGCACGTCTTCTCAAGGAGTGCTTTTCTTCTTCTGAAGCTTCCTCCCCGCGCAAGGGGTGGAGCTCTCATACCGCATCACGTCCGCTGAAAAGGACGGCTCGCGTTCGGGACGCTTCACGTCCAAGTTGTTCTCCGGAACTTTGCTCGTCGCCTGAAAGTGCGTTTGCTGCTTTTCCTCCGCAGAAGAAGCGTAAGGATTATTCGGAGGCGAAGTCTTTCCTAGATGTTTCTTTCGAGCGTCGCAGTCGCTCTAAGGTGCGTGAAGTGGCGGTTCCTGGAGTAAGGAGGAAGAAGGCGTCCCCTCGCCACTCGCCTGCTCACAGGATCAGCCCCTCCCAGAAAAGGAGGGGGCTTCACCTACAAGCAAGATTCTCCAGTCTCTTCAGCAGCAACTTCGAGATGTTTTTTCTTCGAGGAGAGACTGTTCCACGTCGCCGTAAGAAGGATGACAATCTTCCTGTGAAGAGGTCGAGGCGTTCTTCCCTCTCCCTCTCCTCGCTCGTCTCTCTCTCCGTTTGAGTCTCCCTCTAGAGTTCGTTCTGCTCTCCAGCAACTTTCTAGAGGAGGCGAGAAATTCGTTTCTCGCTCTCGTGAAGCGGTTGTTTCCGCTGCTACGAAACTTGTTGATAAGAAGCGCGTTTCTTTAGATGCCGAGCGCGCTTCTGTGAAAGTCAAGCACGCTTTAGTGGACGCGCGAGCGTGATTTGGTGCTAGGTAAGCGAGCGCCAGTGGACGCTCAGCGCGTTTTAGTGGACGCTCGGCGCGCGCCAGTGGACGCTCAGCGCGCGCCAGTGCGCCAGGTGTACACCTGTTGCTGTCGACGCGCTTCAAGTCGGCGCCAGTAGATTGGCTTCGGACGCCAAGCGCGCGCCTACAGACGTCAGTTTACCACCTCCGCAAAGCGCAAGCGGGGAAGCGGGAACTCTTCCTGTTCGCCGCTCTTTCTCTTTTGAGAAAGCTCGTGGACTCTTCCTTACTTCCTCCGACTCTCCAGTGTCTGAAGAAGAAATTAGTGACGCTTTCGTCGAAGTGGACGAAGAAACAGCAGTTGGCTCCAGTTTCGACGGACTACAAGGTTTTGGACTCGTTTGCTACAGTCAGTCTTTGCAGACACTTTCCAACCTGAAGCTCCACGTACTCCTCCCTCTCAGTTTTCGTCATCCAAAGCTACTAAGATCTCGGGCTTTGTGAAAATGAAGAAGTCGCTTTCTACGAAGCAAGCTTTTCGCAAGGTCCATGATTGGATGGAAAAGAGGAAAGCTTCAGCAAGACTTCTTTCGCTTTACCACCTTCAAGACTTTGTGGCAAAGCTGGTATGTGGTATGAGACGGGAGAAAACGTCGGAGTTAAGCTTCCAGCCTCGGCGGCTCAAGGAGACTTTGGTAGTATTGTGGATGCCGCCAGAAGATCTTTTCTGTCTTCTCTAAGGTCTCTTGGACGCATAGTGAGTTAGACTTTCACCTTAAAGGCCTCTTCAGGACACTAGAGGTCTTTAAATTTCTGACTGGTGCCTAGGAGTTTTTGGATGCCAGGTCCAGGAGTTCTGATTCCATCAGTCTGGGGGAGCTTGTCCAGTGTATTGTCTTGCATGGACAAGGCCGTCAGGGATGGTTCTGAGGAATTGGCTGCTCATTTCAGCACGGACTGCTTAAGAAGAGAGCACTTTTTTGCAATTTTTACTGCAAAGTCGGTCTCGCCAGCGCAAAAGCGGATCTTCTTTTCGCTCCTCTCTCAGAACATCTCTTCCCCAGTCTATGGTAAAGGACATAAGCTGCCAGTCTCCAGGAGAAAGCAACCCAAGACCTTCTGGCACAGTCCTTCCAGGAAGCCTACAAACTACTTCGTCTTCTGGTCCTCTGCTTTGAAGAAATCGAAGCCCTTTCGATCTGCTTCTTCCTCGAAGCCAGCCCCTCGAGGAAGAGGCTCTTTCAGAGGCAAGACTCACCCGCTCCTTCCAAGAGCAAGAAGTGAGAGAAGTCCTTCAGCCACCGGTGAGGAGCCAGACTTCTACATTTCGCGAGAGCCTGGGAAGAGAGAGGTGCCGACGCTTGGTCTCTGGACATCGTCAAGAAGGGTACAGAATTCCTTTCCTGAAGTTACCCCCCGCTGTCTTCTTCACCAAAGGATTTGTCTCCTTCGTATCAGGGGAGAAAAGTAGAAAGTGCTTCACGATCTACTAGATCAAATGATCGAGAAGCAGGCGGTGGAACAGGTCTTCGACCGAGTTCTCCGGGGTTTTACAACGTCTGTCCTAGTGCCGAAGCAGTCAGGGGGGTGGCGCCCCATTCTGGATGTCAGCAGTCTAAATCGCTTCGTTACCAAGCAGAAGTTCAAGATGGAGACACTCAATCCGTGCTTGCAGCCTTAAGACCGGGGGATTGGATGGTCTCTTTAGACCTTCAGGACGCATACTTTCACGTCCCCATCCCATCCCCGATCAAGAAAATACCTGCTGTTTGTCCTGAAAGGGAAGGTTTTCCAATTCAGGGCACTCTGCTTCGGTCTCAGCACGGCGCCGATGGTGTTCACTGTTCTTATGAAGAACGTTGCGAGGTGGCTCCATCTTGCGGAAATAAGGAACTCTCTCTACCTAGACGACTGGCTTATTCGAGCCTCATCGCAAGACCGGTGTCTGAAGGACTTCTGGTGAATCTCGAAAAGTCGCATCTGACTCCTTCTCAATCCTTAGTCTATCTGGGGATTCAGATGGACTCAGTGGCTTTTTCGGGCTTTTCCGTCCCAGGGGCGACAACTTCAATGCCTAGACAAAGTGTCAGCCTTTCTAGGGAAGGAAACATGCTCGGTGAGGGAATGGATGAGTCTGCTGGGGACCATTTCCTCACTGGAGAAGTTTGTTTCTCTGGGAAGGTTGCACCTCCAACCACTTCAGTTCTTCCTCTCAAGCAATTGGTCACGCAAACAGGATCTAGAAGAGGTCTTGTTTTTGACGGAAGAAGTGAAAAAGCACCTCAAATGGTGGTTGGATCCAAAGAAGCTTGCGTAAGGACTTTCGCTCAAGCTTCGGAACCCGACCTAGTGTTGTTCTCCGACGCGTCTTCCACGGGTTGGGGAGCAACACTGGGAGGGAGAGAAGTTTCAGCACCTGGAGAGGGGAACAGGTGTCCTGGCACATCAATCTAAAAGAACTTTCAGCGGTCTACCTTGCTCTAAGGTTCTTCCAAGAGGAAGTCTCCAACAAAGTGGTTCAGATAAACTCGGACAACACCACAGCCTTGGCATACCTCAGGAAACAGGGGAACTCACTCTCCTTCTCTGTTCGCCATCGCGAAGAATATCCTGATTTGGGCGAAGTCGCAAACGTCACGATTCTGACAAGATTTGTGTCAGGCGTGGAAAAATGTGCGAGTGGACCTTCTCAGTCGGCAAGGACAGCTTCTGCCAACGGAATGGACCCTTCATCAGGAAGTATGCCAGGCGCTATGGAAGCTGTGGGGACGTCATCATGTGGACGTTTTCGCAACTTCCGAACGAAGAGACTTCCGCTGTATTGCTCCCCAGTTCTGGACCCGGGAGCAGTGGCAGTAGACGCCCTACTGGGAATTGGTCGGGACTAGACATTTACGCTTTTCCCCCATTCAAAATCCTCGGGGAAGTGATGAAGAAGTTCGCTGCATCAGAAGGAGCGAGGATGACCCTCATCGCCCCCTTCTGGCCAGCGGTCGACTGGTTCACGGAGGTGATGTCCTTCCTGGTAGACTTTCCAAGGACTTCTGCCCCTAAGGAAAGATCTACTCAGACAGCCCCACTTCGAGAGGTACCACAAAAACCTCCCCGCTCTGAGTCTGACTGCGTTCAGACTATCAAGAAGTTGGCCAGAGCGAGGGGTTTTTCAAGACCTGTGGCAACGGCGATTGCCACCACAAGAGAGGCCCTCCTCAATCGCAGTTTATCAATCAAAGTGGGCTGTCTTTAGAAGTTGGTGCAGAAAGAAGGGCATTTCCTCCACCTCAAACCTCTGTGAGCCAGATAGCAGATTTTCTTTTTTCTTCACCTTAGGAAAGAAGGGAAACTAGCCGTTCCCACGATTAAAGGCTACAGAAGCGTGCTTTCTGTGGTCTTCAGGGCATAGAGGACTCGACTTAGCGAATGATAGAGACATTCATGATCTCATTAGATCATTTGAGACTGTGAAGTTCTCCAACTGAAAGTACCATCGTGGTACTTAAGTTTCTCATGTCGAGTCAATTTGAACCGCTCCATTTAGCCAGCCCCTCGCTTAGGAATCTTACTAAGAAGACCATTTTCCTAACCGCTCTGGCGACGGCGAAGAGGGTTAGCGAAATTCAAGTCATAAGCAAGCACATTGGGTTCAAGGATCATAGCGCAGTTTGTTTCCTTAAGTCCTATGTTCTTAGCAAAGAACGAGAAACCCGTTCCAACCCTTGGCCGAGGACGTTCGAGATCAAAGGGTTGTCGGAGCTAGTGGGACCTGAAGCTGAGAGAGTCCTGCCTGTCCTGTCAGGGCTCTCTAAGTTTTATTTGCAGAGAACCAGAGCATGCAGAGGCTCTTCGGAGAACTTGTGGTGCTCTGTGAAAAAACCAGATCTTCCGATGTCGAAGAACGCACTGGCGTTCTTAATTAGAAGTACGGTTTAAGGAAGCCCATGAAAAGTGTAGTGAAAGTGACATGGAGCTTCTGAAAGTGAAAGCCCACGAGTTGAGGGCTATTGCTACTTTGGTGGCTTTCCACAAAAAATATGGCAATCAAAGATATTTTGGGCGCCACTTATTGGCGAAGCAATTCGGTGTTCGCTTCACACTACCTGCGGGAGGTGTGGAAAGCAACATACGAAAAATTGTTACTCGCGTCGGACCATACGTTGCTGCAGACACTGTTTTGGGGGCAGGAGGTAGCGCTCATCCTATCCTTTAATGGTTAGGGGAGTTTTTTAAGTTGTGTTATGGTTGTGGGGTTGACCGCCTGCGGCGGACTCCCTTCATTAGCTTAGTCTAAGTGGGATACTTTTGGTAGGCTACGCCAGGTGGTTTGGTTTTACTTCGTTGCCCTCATTTGTATGGTCAATGGTCTAGTCACGTCGTGGTCTCGCCCCTGTTGACAGATCATCTGGAGTGAGCACCAGCTTTATAGGTCTCTACCTTGCTGCAACTCTAGTAGCACAAGCAGACTTACGCTGGCAGTAACCACGAAGTCAGCTATGCTAACAGGTAAGGAACCAAGATATCAATTATCTGCATATATATGTTTCCTAAAATCTTCTATTCTGTCTACTCCACCACCAAAGGTGGGATTCAGCTATATATATATCTGACAGGTAAGTTTCATGAACAAAATGATATTGTAAATGATACAATTAAGTTTGTTCATACTTACCTGGCAGATATATATAATCAAGTACCCACCCACCTCCCCCTCAGAGACAGTGGAAATAAAAATTATGAATAGAAAATGGGAATGGTTCCTGATACCCGCCTCCAGCGGCGGGAATGGGTACTAACCACCTGACTCCCACTGCGTGTGTCGTAAGTGTTTAAATTTCTTCTATTCTGTCTACTCCCACCACCAAAGGTGGGATTCAGCTATATATATATCTGACAGGTAAGTTTCATGAACAAAATGATATTGTAATGATGCAATTAAGTTTGTTCATACTTACCTGGCAGATATATATAATCAAGTACCCACCCACCTCCCCTCAGGAGACAGTGGAAATAAAAATTATGAATAGAAAATGGGAATGGTTCCTGATACCCGCCTCCCAGCGGCGGAATGGGTACTAACCACCTGACTCCCACTGCGTGTGTCGTAAGTGTTTAAAATTTCTGTCGGATTCGGAAAAATACAGCTATATATATATCTCCCAGGTAAGTATGAACAAACTTAATTGTATCATTACAATATCATATTCTTAGACAAAATAGAGAAGTGCCTCCATTTATACCACAACCACTTCAGTGCACTTACGTTTAAAGTATGGGCACACATACAAAAAATGCTATAATAAAGCAGTATGCACAGTGTGTGCATCAGACATCCATACTACTAATTGGAAATGGAAATCCCCTAAATGTATTAACTGTGGACAATCCCATCATGCAAAATCTAAGAAATGCTCCTTTTATCAATACACACAGTGCTCCAGTTTGTTGATGAATAGAACAGGAATGTCAGTTAAAGAAGAAGCTAGACTCGAGCTAAAAGTAAGAGGAGTCAGTAATCCGTCTAAAAACCACTTTCGCAAATGTATCTAAAAATCTAAATATTGAAAACATTAATAACAAACAACAAGATAATATAGGGGTACAAACTGATTCTCATATCAGTAATACTGAACCCTAAAACAAGCATGTTGATATATCCACCATTACCACTACTAACATAAAAGATTCAGATATCCATGGAAAAGAACTTTCAATGGAGGAGTCAAATAATAATAATAGTCGAACTGACAAGAAGAAAAGAAAG
>NC_087200.1:57654663-57699680 GCF_015104395.2 Macrobrachium nipponense
CACTACCTCTTTCCATAGATACCTTGGTCTATGGATACATACAAGCCAATTCCTCCCTAGACCATAAATGTCTTGATGAGCCAACATAGTGCAGCGGCATAGCAAACCAATTGTGCATTTTGTGATGGAAGCACCAACATGGAGGAATGATCAAATATTATATGGGGCATCATTTTTCAGGTATGGAACACTTTTGTAGTAATCCCAAGTCGCCGCCATATTGGATTTCAAAATGGCGGCTTAAAAATCTTTAATTACAGATAATTCTGGTTATATACCAGCTAGAGACTTGGTTTTAGTGTCTAGATATACATATTTGAGGTCAAGGAATTGAATGGTTCTAGTTAGAAGTTGATTTGGTGACGCCATATTGGATTTCAAGATGGTAGGCTAAAATAAAGAAAAATTTATGACTGATATATTTGGTTATGTGTCAGCTATATACTTGATTCTGGTATTTTTCTTTCTATTCCAGATTTCAACCATGTCGAAACAGTTCAAGGTAGTTGATGTTTCCAAGCCTCTAACTCCCACACCAAAACTGGACTGGGAACTCTGTGTTCTGTGTCAAGGTGATAAAGAAGAGTCCCTACAGTGTCCTGCTACAACTAAAAGAAAAGATTCAGGTGCTGGATACAAGACATTTGAGGACAATATGTTAGCATTCAGTGAACTAGGTGAGCTGCCACAAGATATGGACTTACAACAACTAGATGAAGGCCAAGGGATAGCTGCCACTCTGGCTGCCCACCAAACCAAGTGGCACAAGTCATGCAGGGTGAAATACAACACTACCAAGCTACAATGGGCACAGAAAAGAGGTCATTCTGAAGGAAGCCCTGCCACCAGTACAAACACAGATGAGTACAAGCGAACTAGATCTAAGGCAGCTTGTGTCGAAAACATACGCAATCATCTATGCTTCTTCTGCCACCAACAGCTTGGTTCAGAGTTTCATCAAGTAGCAACACTGGAACTAGATAAACACGTTCGCAACGCTGCCAAGTTTCTTGAGAATACCACTCTGTTAGCCCAACTGAGTGCTGGGGATATGGTGGCAAGAGAGGCCAAGTACCACAAGAAATGTTTGACATCCCTTTACAACCGCGTGAGGGCAGCAAAAACACTTGCTGAGGAAAGCTAGAGCAAAGTAGATGTCATTTCAGCAATAGTCCTGTCTGAACTGGTAACATACATAGAGGAAACTGCAAAAGAAGAGGACACTGCTCCTGTGTTCAAGATGGCAGACCTCACTAAGCTGTACACAACGAGAATGGAACAGCTTGGCATTGTGCTGGAAACACGAGTCCATACAACCAGACTCAAGGAGCGAATCCTGGCATATTTGCCTGATCTGCAGGAGCACAGAAAGGGACGAGATATCCTGCTGGTGTATAAAGAAGACACTGGCAGTGCACTAGCCAAAGCATGTCAACATGACATTGACAGTGATGCTGTGCACCTGGCACGAGCTGCCTGCATTATAAGGAAGGATATGTTCCAGTCATCTCAGCCTTTCAATGGTTCCTTCTCAGACAAATGCCAAGAAGAGTCTGTGCCACAACTGCTGCTGACAATGGTCTCCATGATGCTAGAGGGTGCAGGCATCAAAAACCAGGCACGTCAATCATCGTCCTCAGCATCTTTGACCATAGCTCAACTAATCAAATACAACAGTGTGAAACATGAGAGGAGAGGTGCAGGCACAGACGTGCGACACGCATCAGTCAAGAGACTCCCTTGCCAATATATCTTGGCTTGATGCTTCATGCCCATACGAGAAAGAGGGAATTAGTTGACACACTATCTGGACTAGGGATCAGCATTGTATATGATAGAGTGCTACGGATCTCTGCAGAGCTGGGCAACGGGACATGTCAGCGCTTTCAGATGGAAAAGGTGGTTTGCCCCCCAAAGCTCCGCAGTAGAGTGTTCACCAGCAGCTGCTGGATAATATAGACCACAATCCCCAGCTCCACGACAGCACATGACTCATTACATGGAACTGGTATTTCATTAATACAACATCCAGACTATGACAATCAGGCACAGACCGAGGTATTGTCATCATCGGGGGTATCTCCAATGTCAAGGCTGTGGGTGACCTTCCACGGTATTATACAGATGTACAGCCAGTTACTTCACCTGCCCAAACAACCCATGTACCAGCTGGAACCCAAGCGTCACTGCAGAGGAATTCTGCACAAGCTGAGATCGATAAAGAGAAGAAGTGGCTCCAGTCTGTGAAGTATGCATGTGACAGTGGCGATACACAGAATCCAGCAAACATTTCGTGGGCTGCACATCATGCAGAGAGCCAAGCAGCCCAGCATACTAATATCACAGTCACACCCACTGCCTTGCTACCCCTCTTCCATGACCAAGCCCACTCAGTGGCAATGATCCGTCATGCCATGGATGTAGTGAAAGCAGCGGTCAATGAGCTAAATCCTGGACAGATACCCGTCATCACACTGGACCAACCACTGTAAGCAATCACCAAGGAGGTGCAATGGAACTAGCCAGACACATTTGGTGAAGATCTATTTGTAGTAATGCTAGGCGCTCTACACACTGAGATGGCAGCTTGGAAGAGAGCAGGAAACTGGCTGCAAGACAGTGGTTGGACAGAGGCATTGGTTCAGGCAGAGATAGCAACAACAGGCACAGCAGACTCCTTCCTGCATGCAGCTCATGTCAGCCGTACAAGACGCACCCACCAGGTAACCGCTGCTGCCCTGCACATACTTCAGAACCATGCATATACTAGATACAAAGAAAGAGCGACAGCAAGAGATGAGGAACTATTGCAGTTTGAGGCATGGTGTGACATGAGAGCAGTAGCATGTCCCCAGTTTCAGTACTGGGCCACTGTACTTCACCTGGAGCTCTCTATACTCCTCTTCATACATTCACTTAGAGAGTCGAACTTCACACTGTACATGGACACCCCACCAGCTAGCTGCATGGTTTGCTGCATTGGATCATGTCCACTATGCTCGCTGGTTTCCAGTGCACATCAGGGACATGGTTTGCCTTGTAGAGAAACATCCAGATGTTGCTGCCAAGTTCCATATGGGCCACTTCACATCCAAGAAGACCAGGCATGCTTTTTCCGCCATTGCCTTAGACCAGGCACATGAGCAAAACAATGCCATGGTCAAAGGTGATGGCGGGGCAGTGGGTCTCACTGAAAATCCAAGTGCCCTTCGACGGTGGATGGTGGCTGGCCCTGAAGTTGCTCGGGTCATCACAGAACTTGAGACCTCACAACAACTGCACCAAAGAGGAGAGCACACCCACCACCATGAGCAAACCAACAGTGTACAGAAGAAATTTGTCCAAGATGTTCGTGCACTGACAGCAGTCATTGAGGAGATGGGCAACCCCTTTGAAGAAGAAAGCACAGATTTGCTGGTCCTAGACACACAGGAGATCCTGGGCCCAGCTGCAGTAGAGAGTGTGCGTACAGCTGTGCAAATGGGGTGAGATCAGTTCCATTTATTTGTGAAGGAACGTCTGGCAGACAGATCCAAACCACTCAATGATGTCATCAAACGCAACAAACTTCCATTATTTGCATCCATCAAGGTGAAAAGTGCCAATAAGAACAAGCAACAACTCGCCTCTGCAAGGAGTGATTCAGAGCTTTTCTCCAGACTATACATCACATGCCAAACCAGAGATGGCGATCTCGAGCAGTTCTTCAAACATGAGAACAGTGCACACCCGCCTGCACTATCACAAAATGGATGGATCCGCTTTGGTTCCAAATCTGACTTGCTGAGGCCTTTGGAACAGCTTGTTGAACCAACGTCTCACCCACCACAAGTCTCTTCTGTGATCCTCGATGGGGCTGCAGTGGTTCAAATGCTGAACCCTGGCCACAGCAAAACATTTCTTGACTATGCCACAGACGTATTCGTTCCATACATTCTGTCACAGCTTCAAAAATCATTCTCGTTTGGATCTAGTGTGGGGACCGCTATGCAAACTCAGGCAGCTTGAAGGCACTGCAAGGGCTAACGAGGCAAGGGAATCTGCAGATGTGTTACTGGCACTGCCCTGTTACCAGGGAACTGGCACACATTCCTCCGTGTCGACGAGAACAAGGAAGAACTCTTCCACTTCCTGTCTAAGCAGGTCATGGAGTCCATCAATGTGCCAGAGAAACAGCTGATTGCTACTGACGGTGAACAAGTAATCTGAATCCCCCTGTTTATATCATATGTCAATACATGTACCCACATTGTCATGGATCTGTAATATAAAAATTAATGTTAATTTCATATAGATTTTTTTGATGATCAGTTGACCGCCTTCACCAAAATATATGACATTTTTATGCTTATATCAACAGGTCATTGCTGTACCACCCTTTGAAGACACAGCAGCTTTGGCCCCATGCAATCACGAGGAAGCGGACACGCGCATGATGGTTCATGCAGCAGATGCTGTTAAATCTGGACACCGCAGAATACTCATCCGTACTGTGGACACAGATGTGGTGGTTCTTGCTGTGTGGATGGCCCAGGAGCTACATGAGGCAGTCGATGAACTATGGCTAGCAATTGGTACTGGCAAGAGCTTCCGCTACATAGCAGCACACAAGCTGGCTGCTTCACTGGGGCCAGACAAATCCAAGGCACTGCCAGTCTTCCATGCAATCACAGGGTGTGATACAGTCTCGAGCTTTGCAGGTCGTGGTAAGATAAACTGCATGGGCAGTATGGGACATTTTCCCAGAAGTGACAAATGCATTTCTGACCTTGGCATCTGCACCAAGTGAGATTTCTGAGGACACATTGGCAACCCTGGAGAGATACATAGTACTCCTGTACGACTGAACATGTACATGTTCAGAGGTGAATCTGGCAAGGAAGAAACTCTTTGCAAAGAAAGCGCGATCTATTGAAGCAATACCTCCAACACAGGCAGCCCTAGAACAGCATGTGAAGAGGGCAATGTACCAGGGTGGATATTGTTGGGGGCAGTCTCTTGTCCCACGCTGCACTCTACCATCACCATGTGACTGGGGGTGGGTGGAAAATGACGGACAGTTTGATCCTTTGTGGACAACACTACCAGAAGCTGCCAAATCCTGCTATGAACTGATCTCTTGTGGGTGCAAAAAAGGTTGCAGTGGGAGATGCAAGTGTAAGAAAGCAGCTCTGAAATGCACAGCACTATGTGGCTGTGATGGTGATTGCTCAGACTGATTTGGAACTGTGCAGAACTTACGTGTTATTGAATTGATTGATACGCAAGTTCTCTTGCTTGTCGTGTGTATAATTACATGCATATAGATGTACATAATAATTATGGGATTATCACTTGATTATCAGTTGATAATGTGAATTAAAACATGTTTCATTACAACTATTTAATTCCTTGGCTTCACATTTGTACATCTAGACACCAGAATCAAGTATATAGCTGGCACATAACCAAATATATCAGTCATAAATTTCTCTTTTTTTAGCCTACCATCTTGAAATCCAATATGGCGTCACCAAATCAACTTCTAACTAGAACCATTCAATTCCTTGACCTCAAATATGTATATCTAGACACTAAAACCAAGTCTCTAGCTGGTATATAACCAGAATTCTCTGTAATTAAAGATTTGTAAGCCGCCATTTTGAAATCCGATATGGCGGCCACTTTGGGGTTACTACAAAAGTGGTTCCATATCTGAAAATGTTCCCAATATAATATTCTATCATTCCTCCATGTTTGGTGCTTCCATCACCAAATGCACAATTCTTATGATTTTTTTTGCTATGCCGCTGTACTAACAAGGCAAAATGTTATATGGAAATGATCAAGAGATTATGATCATGAATTTGTTTAGAGATAAAAAAGAAATCGATATAGCAAAGACCAGCCAGCTTTGCATCCAAGCACCGTCTACTGATTACGTCACGACCATGCCTTGAAGCTGATTGGTTGGAAATAGTTTCGAAAAGTTGGTTTATCTGTGGTTCTTTTAATTTTCATTTATTTTGCAATGGTTGTTTTACCGAACTAAAATACGTTGTGCTGATTATTAAAATTAAACTTTATATTATCCCCTGAAATAAAATCAGACTACGCATCTCCCAAAAATGGTAAAAAACAGGACAACATAGGTATAAATTCTTGTGAATTTTCTTGAGGACATCAACTCCTTTCGAAATAATAAGATAATAAAAATGACATAGATTTATAAGGTCCTATGTCTTTTTGTCGGTTTACGCTACTAATGGCATTTGGATTATTGGCCTATCTTATATTTAGCCGTTTTATTGAGGTTCTTGTTATGGTTATTCTTGTTTTTGTTGCTGCTGCTATGATGCATGTAGTATTTTCGAAAAATTTTCTTATGGTATCCTAACATTGCAGAATAAACATAGACCTATTCATAAAATACTGGCGTAAAGAATTGTTGGCCTATTCTTGTTAATTGAAATTTAGTAATTTGTTTTAATTAAAAGTAATCGAGATCTTTATGAATATAGTCTGAGAGAGAGAGAGAGAGAGAGAGAGAGAGAGAGAGAGAGAGAGAGAGAGAGAGAGAGAGACTGATTCTACAAGAATGGTCCCAAAACCAAGTTATTCATGTGCTACTCGCAGACAGCTTTGGATCATTTCATGCATAACTTTTCAGCTATCGTATATTTTCTAATTTGTTAAGTATCTTATGATGCCTTCGTACCCTTCATTTTCATAGCAGTTTTGACATTTGTGAGTAAGGCTGAGGGACGGTTCTAAGATTTGGGCTTCTATTGATATATGAGTATGTGCTCTTGCTTATACGTGTACATTCAACTTCCTGCATTTACATTATATATCGTGGAGTTGAAACTACTATATTAATTAAAAGCTACCCATTTCCAACAGATACAGGTAGAAGACAATTTGCAATAAGAAATTGAAATGTAGACTCATGCTCTGTCATTACCTCAAAATATAAGAATTTGATGTGTAGGCCTATCCCCTGCAATTGCCTCAAAATATGAGAAATAGACGAGTAGGCCTATGCCCTGTCATTGGCTCAAAATATAAGAAATTAACGTGTAGGCCTAATCTCTTAATTATATTAACATTTGACATGCAGGATTAATACCCTAACATCGCAACTGGCTGCATTAGATTATATGCTTCATTTCAATTAATGTAGTCTATGGCGGAGCTAATGCAGGCCAACACCAATTAGGAAAAAAAATATGTGTACGTATTTAGGCTGCACAGACAAAATGATCCAAGATCTTCATAATGATATATAACTATATATCTTTTATCGGATGATCAATTGCATACTTCACAACTCCGGGACTCAATCGTGGGTGTCATGGTTCATGCCCGAACTCAACATCACCCAACGGACTCTGAACGGAGTCAAATCCGTACTGGTAAATTCATTTGGACTGTTAACCAGTGTGAACTGTGACGTCATTCCCCTTCGAGAGCTAGTCAATCACAAGTGTGCAAGGGGCAGGGCTTAGCTGCAAAGCTGGCTGGACTTGCTTTTTTATATATCTATATATATTTATATCTATATATATATATATATATATATATATATATATATATATGACTGGTAAAAATGTTGTTACCAATAGAATTCCATCTAATGAAAGGAGGCCCATAAAAACACCAAAATATAGAGAGAAAAGCACTATATTTCAGAGACTGCTGTCTCTCTCTTCAGGTATATGAATGAGAAAAGTTTACAGAAAAGGTGGTATTTATACCAAGAGATCCATCCACAGGTAAGCCAATTTAGGTCACCCCCGCTGATAATCTTCCTTTAATCTTCTTAAGCGTTGGTTGAATGAAAACCTTGTCGATCACATCTGAAAACCCATGCTCCTTTTGAGATTTTCATTACCTGTCTCTTTCCTTTATTAAGGCCAATTCCATCATTTGACTCTTGTACCAGCAGTTGCTGCTATAAATTATATGTGACAAATTCCAGTTTATTCTATGGTTATGTTCATTTATATGGTTGAAAAATAGCTGCGTTCTGTTGTCTATACCTAAACTGACCGTTTGTGCTGTATTAATCTTTGGGGAAGTGATTTTCCTGTAAATCTGATGTAAGATTGGTCACAGTCCTGGCATGGGATTTCATAAACCCCTGTTTCCTTGGGGAATGTCTTTGTTGGTGGTGATAATCAAGGATTTGCTAAGGTGTTTGGGTAAGTAAATTGCAAAAGGGTTAGATTTTCCGAGGGGCTGAGGGTCACTGTCTTAATGCTGTCCAAGGTGAGGAATTTTTATTTTATTGTTGGGTGTCTCTTTGGTCTTGTTTTGTGGGGGTCGGTAGAAAATTATGTTTGCTTTGTGAATTGCTTTCTCAATTATATGGTCAGGATACTTTAAAGACGAAAGTTGCTTACGAATTAGTTCAAATTCTTTTTCCAGGAAATCTGGGGAACAAATTCATAAGGCCCTTAAGAACAGGTTGCTGGCTATACCTATCTTGATAGCAATGTCGCAAATAACTAAAGTAGTGAATGTATGAAAGTGAGAACGTTGGTTTTCTGCATATGGGAAATTTTTTTGTACTCTGTCGTGCTCCGATTATTAAAACATCAAGAAAAGGAATTTTGTTGTTTTTTTGTTTCCCATTCACTTTATTTGATGCTGGGCACTAATGCGTTTAATTTTAAGAGCCTTACCGAATTTGTTCCCCAGATTTCCTGGAAAAAGAATTTGAATTAATTTGTAACAACTTTCGTCTTTAAAAGTATCCTGACCCATATAATTGAGAAAGCAATTCACAAAGCAAAACGTAATTTTCTACTGACCCCAAAAACAAGACCAAGAGACACCCAACAATAAAATGAAAATTCCTCACCTGGACAGCATTAAGACAGTGACTCAGACCCTCGGAAAATCTAACCCTTTTGCATTTACTTACCCAAACACCTTAGCAAATCCCCTGATTAACGTCCAACAAAAGACATTCCCCAAGGAAACAGGGGTTTATAAAATCCCATGCCAGGGACTGTGACCAATCTTACATTCGGATTTACAGGAAAATCACTTTCCCCAGAGATTAATCCCAACACAAAACAAAAACGGTCAGTTAGGTATGGACAACCAGAACTCAGCTATTTTCAATCATATAAAATGAACATAACCATAGAATAAACTGGAATTTGTCACGTATAATTGTAGCAACAACTGCCGGTACAAGAGTCAAATGATGGAATCGGCCTTAATAAAGGAGAGACAGGTAATGAAAATCTCAAAAGGAGCATGGGTTTCAGATGTGATCGACAAGGTTTTCATTCAACCAACGCTTAAGAAAATTTAAAGGAAGATTATCAGCGGGGGTGACCTAAATTGGCTATCTGTGGATGGATCTCTTGGTATAAATACCACTTTTCTGTAAACTTTTCTCATTCATATACCTGAAGAGAGAGACAGCAGTCTCTGAAATATAGTATTTTTCTCTCTATATTTTGGTGTTTTTATGGGCTCCTTTTGTGGTAGATATATATATATATATATATATATATATATATATATATATATATATATATATATATATATATATATAAATATATATAAAAAAAGCCCGCCACCAAATGTTCAGTTATGCCTGCCAGTTTTTTTTTAAAACTGCACAGTCAAACTGTGCAGTTATAACTGATCATTAGTGTAGACAACCTGCACAGTGTTTCTGGCCTGTGCAGGCGGCCTGGGTAAATAGCTCATCTCAATCGATGAACCTCAGTCCAAACGGCTGCGCAAGCGCATTGCAACTTTATGTGGCGGAGGCAACTTTTTTGGCTTAGTTCGCTGTCTGTCCGCGGACAGGGTAACATATACTGGTAAAGAACACTGAGGCGAGTTTTATTTGAAATGAAATGTTTTTTATACCTAAATTGAGGATATATGGGATTTACTTGTTTTTAATAATTGATACAGAACTCAGGAATAATATATATTTTTAATTTTGCCATTTTTCCACGGGAAAAATACGTTAATATAATGAACGCTGAAAGTGGCAGCATCATTCTCGAATGTCTTGTAGATTTCATTGAAGTCTATATGGATGAGACTTTGCTTTGGCAAGTAAAACCCAAAGGCTATCGTACAAGATTGAGCCTATGTGTTTATTCGTGGTTATAAATGATATATTCAAGACAGTTTTACAATGAGAATAAATATTATGACAAAATAATGTAAAACAACGAATAGGCCTAGTATATGCATCTTATTCATGATTATGCACCATGTCTGTAATTCGTTTTTTAAAAATGAGAGAACAAAATAATCCACTTCCTGACCATACACACACACCACACACACACATATATATATATATATATATATATATATATATATATATATATATATATATATATGTGTGTGTGTGTGTGTGTGTGTGTGTGTGTATATAAGCGAATACCACAGGAAAATGATAGTCAGAAATCCAAGCGCTTTCTTCTTTACTAAAACATTGTCAAGGAGCTAATGAAAAAAAAAACAACTCGGAGAGAAAGGTCTCAGGTACACAACAAGAGCAAGAATACCAGATGGTTAATTGTCAAAAAGGGTAAAAACTAAGAGATAATCCTGGATATGGATATCACACGGTCACAAAACCTAAACAGATTTGACCCTAACCGGAAATTACAAAGTATCTTTACAGTTCAAAGCATTTAAAAACTGAATATATTAAATTTTGTTGTTGCTTATATTATCTACAACTTCTTCCATTATGAAAAGCATCAAGTTTAAATAAACCAAGACTTAAATTCAGAACATTTCCATTATTCGACTTGATGAAACAAGATTCAATGATATTCCTTTCAACTGTGTCATTACATGATTAATGCTCTTGCTTGACTCCAGTTAATAGGATGATCTAAATCTCTCATATGTACGAATAATGCATTCGATATTTGCCCAGTTCTCACAGAATATTGGTGTTGTTTGAGACGTTGTGAAAGAGATTTACTGGTCTGTCCGTAATAGACTTTATCACACTTTTTGCAAGGAAATTTCATATATGCAGCCTGGAAGATCTTTAGGAAAATTTTTGATTACTAAACTCTTGACATTAATATTACTGAAAACAACATTTATGTTAAAAAGCTTTAAATTCTAGGAATATCTAAAAACCTTTCGTCATAGGGTAATTTAGAATGTTATGCTTACTAATTCAAGTTTGTCATTAGTTGAATAAAATGTTTTTCTAGCTCTTTTCCATGCCCACCACTCATAACTAAAAGTCCTTGGGTATTTAAGTTTCAATGCAATATCATAAATAGCTTTAATTTCAGCGTCAATAAACTGCGGGCTACAGACACGTAAAGCCCTTAGGAATATTCCAGAAAAAACAGAGAATTTAACATTTTGATGGTGATTGGAGTAGTAATAAACAAAGAGACAATGTTAGTTGATTTTCGAAAGACTGAAAAGGTGAAATTTCTATCATTTCTATGGACAGTTACATCAAGAAAATTCAAATTACAATTTCTTTCTTCCTCACAGATAAATTTTATAGAAGGGACTAAATTATTGAGATTATTAAGGAATTCCTGGAGATTTTTCGTGAACTGGCCAAATACAGAAGATATCATCCACATATCTAAACCATATAACTTTTTGGGGCAAAATTCTTGGTAAGAGTTTTGTCTCAAAAAATTCCATGTAATGCCCCTCCCTACCTTTATGTATGGTTTAGTCAAGACACATATACATATATCGAGCTACAGATATGAATCACGGTAATGTGATAAACTTATATAATGACTATGTGCGGGCAAAAGCACTACCACGCTACTGAGGACGAGATGGGCTTGATGCAATCTCCAAAACAAAAAATACCTGAGTGCGGCAAGGTATTGAGATGGGAGGCGGCATAAACTTATATCTCTTGCTGGTGGCAGGGTTGTCTAAGGCTTCACTGCCAGTCCTGAATTGGAGAGGTCGATGGTGTTTGTGCCTGTCGGTCGCATATTCTATTATCACTTAATAATTCCCCTTCGGTTAAACATTATATGAAAATATATTAATTTCCGAGGTAGAGCAAATTAGATATTAAAGGACATCTGTAGCTCGATATATGTATATGAATACGGTAATGTGATAAACTTATATAATGACTATGTGCGGGCAAAAGCACTACCACACTACCGAGGACAAGATGGGCTTGATGCAGTCTCCAAAACAAATACCTGAGCGTGGTAAGGTATTTCAGATGGGAGGTGGCATAAACTTATATCTCTTGCAGTGGCGGGTATTGTCTAAGGCTTCACTGCCGAGTCCTGGAATTGGAGAGGTCGATGGTTCGCGCCTGTCGGTCGCCAATTCTATTAATCGCTTAATATCTCCCCCTCTGTTGTTAAACATATATAAAAATATATTAAATTCCGATGGGAGAGCGAATTAGATATTAAAGGACATCTGTAGCTCGATATATATATATATATATATATATATATATATATATAATATATATATATAGATATATATATATATATATATTATATATATATATATATACATAATGTCAGCTGATATCAACTCCAAGACAACTTTTGCAATGAACCATTACAAACAGCATTGCGCAAGTTGAGATGAAGATTAAACGTATTCACGTAATCATACGCGTAAGTCACTGAGGATTTAGGGGCCACACCCACCTTTAAGTTTTCTACAGGGGATGGCCAGTTCCGTGAAGGCATGACTATTTTTGATGATTTATTTGTGATTTAATTACGTAATATTCCGACTTACGTAACAGGATTGTACCGAGTTGTGAACATGGATGCCACTATATATATATACATTTTATATATATCTATTCGGCAGTCCCCGGCCCTTAGGACAGGTTCAGCTTACGACGTTCTGAGGTTACAACACTTTTCAATTATTTTTATCAGAAATTATTTCCAGGTTTAGGACACATGTTCCAGGGTTATGTTGCTTACAACGCTGATCTAGCAGAAGAAATATGACTCCAAAAATGCAAAATAATCAATATTTGAGGTTTTTTTTTTTTACGAAAAATGCTATAAGAATGCATTTTACATAGTTTTTAATACACCCAAAGCATTAAAAGTAAGGTTTTCTTAGGATTTTGATGATGTTCCAGCTTACGACGATTTTTGGCTTACGTGTCTCAAGAACGAAACCCCCATCATAACCCGGGACTGCCTGTATTTATATATATATATATATATAGATTATAATAAATATGTATATATAATATATATATATATATATATATATATAAGAATATATATATATCTCTATGTATAGTAGCATCCATGTTCACGACTCAGTATGTCGTGAAAAGGGACGGCTCCCGCTTTTAGTGACAAACCTGCCACAACGTCAGGTTAGTTTAGCAAGAAGAGACGATGACGTCGTGAATTCAGCTACGCATCCACGTAACTTTTAGTATGCGAATATTTGAACTAATATATACAACACTATGTGGCGGAGAAGGGCTATCGATTCTGATAAGAAAAATTGGTGTCTTAATGAATTTCGTTCAAGGTTTAGCCATGTATATTATATACAGAAAAGATAAATGCGGCAAACGAAATCATGCCCGTAGGAAGGACTCGCTCAAGGTAGCTAGATTTAGATTATCTGAAATAAAACTTTATTCTAAATTCTACCTTTTTGTACAATAACAAAAGTTATAATTTGTGGGGGAAAATAAGACGTAATAAACAAGTTCCTGACGTAGTTCTAGAATGTTACTCACTGGTGTTACCAAGTTGTGATTAAGCCTGACTCAAGCGGAAAGCCCCATTCTTTTCCAAGGAATGAGAACATTCAGGTAAGACTGGTCCTCTTCTCCTCTCCAGACAGTGTCGTTGCCATACCATGAGATAGTGTAAGTTGATCATGGGTTGTTCCCAACATCCGTTGTGTTATGCGTGCATTTTGGTTTTATGCTAATCATTGCTTCAAGTGTTATAAAATTATGTGTGTTTTGCTAACAGATTCTTGATTAATGGCCTGTTTGTCTGCCTCATGGACATAGAGTTTTGCAACAGCCACGTGCCAGATTACCTTGATGATTATTTTATCTTGATGTCACTTCATGTTTCTTTGGGGTTGTTAACATGTAAGTAATGTGTGGGGAAATGTTTATGTATCCAAATTAATTTATTTTTGTAATAAAATCTTGTGAAATTTGTGAACTCTGTCTTCTCAACCCCTCCCCCGAGTAGTAGCAGCTAAGTCCTTCAGACCTTGCCATTACCCAGAAACCAGGGCACATGCTAACTAAAGTAAAACACGAAATTTTTTTTGACACAGTACAATCCTGCTACGTTAGTCAGAATATTACGTAACTAAATCGCAAATAACTCTTCAAAAATCGGCATGCCTTCACGGAACTGGCCGTCCTGTAATAACCTAAAATGTGGGTGTGGCCTAAATCATCGGTGACTTCACGTACGACTACGTGAATGCGTGATCTCATCTCAACTTGCGTAATACTGTTGTAATGGTTCATTGTGGAAGTCGTCATGGAGTCGATATCAGCTGACATTTCTTTTTTTGGTGAGCCCAAACCCCGCAACTATAGGAGACTGATCGCCAAACCCCAGTCCTTACGAGAATCATGGTCTGCAATCGCCAATGTGTGACCCAGGCTTAATCTTGAAAGTTAAGAAGTTGTAAACCTTGGGAGTGCACTTCCCCAGTAATAGGGAAATTAAAGGTTGGGAGATTAGAATTCGAAATTATTTGTCATGATTCTGTAAAGATATGTTTATTAACATCTCCTTCACGATTAGGGTATTAGAAACTGAGGGGTTGTGATAAGTGATTATGAACAAGGCGTGATGCGACCTCCAGCTTACTCCAGACGCATAAGTTGTAAATATTTTATTCCTAACTTAACGTGAAGTAGTCTTCGTGAATAATAATCATGATTGGTACTATTCATACTAACAACAAAGATCAAATAAAAAGGATACAAATTAAACACTTTCATAAGAGCCTTTTATCACAAAAAAAAAACAATTAAAATAAATGCGCTATAATTTTTAAAAAATGGATTAATTAAAACCCAGGCAGTACCATTGACTCCCTGAGGAGTCACGTTTTAAAATATTCTTTATAAATTACCTACACGATTATTTTAATTTTAAATTGCTTTAAGATACAGATATCGATAGAAACTACTTGTCTATGAAGCAAAATGATGATTTTCTAAAATTTCATGACTTTTCTTATGACTTGAATTTGCAGCGATTTTGCCTATTTCACCCTTACACACTATTTCATTTTAAGAAAATAGTAAATGTCACCTTACACATTCATTGCCCTCTAAATTAAAAATAACATACATTTCCCTTCAAAAAGACATATGTGTTACAATTGTTTTCTTAAAAGCTAATTTTATTCAAATTATTTTTTCCTAGTGACTCGATGGAGTCAATGGGACTTAGGGGTATAGATACATACAATATATTGTTGATTATTGACATAAAGAAATAAAAGCATCAACAATAACAACATACTCTGAATTTCAGTGGGGGAAATTATAATTTCACCTTTACTCTACTGTATATAGATTGGGTACACACACACACACCAAAACACTCGCGCGCGGACACACATCTTACACATATATACAAAACAAACACATTCATATACATATACTAATAAATAACATGCACACGTAATTTAGATTGGTTGCACGCATACACACACACACTTGCATACACAACCATACACACATACATCTTGCACATATATACAAAACAAACACATGCATATACATGAACTAATACATAACACAAGCACACATAGAACATGGTATGTACACACACACACACACACACACACACACTCCCCTACCAAATCCTCTCACTGTAGACCGAGTTATGCGCAGGTTTGAACATACATGATTTACTCGTAGAGTAGCCTGCAGTATAATCAGATGAACCTGATGAAACATGTTGAAGTGGTGACACTGATGGGTTGTGCAAAGCAGCAAAGCACACTAGACATTATTAGTCTATCCTTGACAGTCAGCTGAGATGGACCCAAAGTCTTTCTATTCCAAGAAAATTATTCATCACAAATTTCTCCGTGATGCCGTTCTAGAAAGCCTTGCAGATGAAAATATCAAGACAGCAGATATTGTTATTACAGGTAAGATTTATTACTACAAAGATTCTTGAATTCAACAAACAGGATATATACATATACAAACGTAGACAGGCATGCACACGCACACACAGTCACGATGATTGCGTGAATCATAAAGGCACTTATTATATACGTTGTTATGATGTTTTCTTTGTATATATAGTAGATTTTTTATATTGAATATAATCTAACGTTTGACATTTGTTTCCATTTACAGGCATTCCAGAGGGTGGAATCGGAAGTGATGAAGAAGATGTAAATGATGATCTTCTTGAGCCTTCTGGTATTCCAGATGATATAGCTGCTGAAGTAGATACTATGATTCCTGTAGACGATGATGAAGAAACGGAAGACATAGAAGAAACTGAAAGAAGGGATAAACCCTGCTGGATGAAGAAAAACATTGAAAGGAAAGAGATGGAATCGGAACGTGGAAAAGAGCGTGAATATGCTTCCAAGAAACTCTCAGAATTTTCCAGCGCTATCTTCTTCAAATGAATGGGATATTTTCATAAAGGTCTTTGAAGGTCTTATTGAACTCCTTGTGCATGAAACTATAAAAAAAAACTGTTTTTTTTCCATCTGTCCATCCACTGTGGTGTTTTTGTATGGTAACATTGCGTCCCGGGCTTTGGATAGTTACATTCAGCTTACATTCAGCGATTATAATAATATCCTATTTCGAATATTAACGGTGTAATTTGCATACAGTAAATTATTAAAACACTTTTCAGTTACAAATGTACACCCAGATATCCTTTTATTTACCTAAAACTTACACATTGCGTAACTATCTAAAGCCCGGGACGCAGTGTTACCATACAAAAACACCACAGGCGGATGGACAGATGAAAAAACAAAAAAAAACAGAGTATAGTCGATATGCAAAACATGAGACTAATTGCCAAAGCTTTGAAGTTACATTTTCATAGGACTCTTGTTCTTGTCAGGATATAATATCAGATCAAGTGAGAAGGATTATTGGAGCAAGGCACAAGATCTTGAATGCCCTACCTTTGCTGCAACTATGAGCAGAAATAGGTTTCAGGAAATCAAGAAGTTTCTTCATTGTGCTGATAATGCAAACCTTGGTAATGAGAAAATGGCTAAAGTGAAACCTTTATATAATCTTTTGAATGAAAACACTAGGCAATTTGGAATTCTTCATGAAATTCCGAGTATTGTCGAATCTATGACGCCTTATTATGGACGTCAATAAGATTTGGATTCAAATCATGGATCATGGTCAGTTCAACTGGGATGCTCTATTATGTAAAGATCTATGAAGGTAAATCTGAAAACCAGTTGTCCAAGGAACCTTTAGGAAGTAGAGTAATCCGGGAATGCATTTCTGCTTGCACTGAACCTAATAAGAGCAGGTTATATTTTGAGATTTTTTTTTACTTAATATGACATAGTCAAAAATCTGATCTGAAAGTAAAGGAAATAAATGCCACTGGTACAATCCTATTAAACAAAACAAAGCACTGTCCATTGCCTACTGCAAAAGATATGAAAAAGAGGCCAAGAGGATCCTATGACTATCGATCAGAAGGAAATGTTGAAATCTTTACGTGGAGTGATAATGCTGTTGTTACTCTTTGCAGTAACTGTGAAGGTCTAAATCCGATTGGCATGGCAAAACGGTGGCAAAAAGGTGTAGGAAGAGTGAACATTGAACAACCTTTCATAGTAAAAGCATATAATAAAGGCATGGGTGGTGTCGACTTATTCGACAGAGGTTTGTCATATTTCGTCGGTAGATCTAGGGTACCTATCCGCGGAGGCCCAGACTATGGCAGTTGCGGTATTTCTATGCAGTTTTACCTATTGAACAAGAATTTTAAGTAATATTTATTCGGACGATTGTAATTAACCCCCAGGGGCCAGTATCAAACACGGCGAAATACATCGGACGCTCCAATCCCTAGTGGATGTCGCATCCGTGGTTACGTTTCTTGCAGGGTAATTCTAAAGAATATTTCCGCACGAACTGCAAGGAACGTAACCGCGGCTACGACATCCACTAGGGATTGGGGCGTCCAATGTATTTCGCCGTGTTTAGTACTGGCCCCTGGGGGTTAATTACAGTCGTCCGAATAAATATTACTTTAAATTCTTGTTCAGTAAGTAAAATAACCGGAAAACGTCAATTGCCATAGTCTAGGGCCCACCGCGGATTGCTGTGTTTCGTCCTACAATAAGAGGTAAAAAGTGGCATTTTCCTCTTATTATTGCCGCTCTGAACACAGGGATGGTGTTTTGTTGGCGACTTTATGAAATCTGCACAGAAACGACAATTCCTAACAAAGAATATCGACGGTCTATTGTTCAGATCCTTGTCGAAAGAACAAAGCCTAAAAGGATGCGTTCAAAAGCCCTAAGGTCAGGCCCAAAAGGACGCAAAGCTCTCCCTCCAAGGGAAGTAAGGACAGACAACACTAAACATCGTACTGAATCTCTACCAACTTCAAGAAGATGCATTGTGTGTAAGAAGAATGGGAAAATTCATTACACAAAATGTAAGGTCACCCTCCATCTGAAGTCATGCTGGCAAATATTTCACGAAAAGTAGAATTTTGCTGTATGCATACCCTTTTATGCTGTACAGTTATGCACAAATCTTTTATTATGTTCTTAGATTTTATGTAAGTTTTATGTATTCTATATGAAATGTTTCCTTTAGTATTTACTCAACACAGGAACTTTGCATTTTTGTTTATTCCCATTTGTTTACTTGCTTTCTTTGCATAAGTTGTGCTTCCACTCAGGATTGTACAAACGTGTGTTCATATGCTTATAATTCAAAGACACTTTATACCCTGAAGTCCCATTGACTCCCTTGGGAGTCACACCTGTATATTCCATGAATATACAAATAATAAAAAAATCCAGTAACAGGTAATCAAATATATCAAAAACTCTCCAGAAATTGAGTTTATCAAAAATCAAAACATAATAAAGCACATTGGTACCAGCTGGGTTAATTAATATTACAGAAAAGAAATAAAAACAGTAAAACTTTTCAAAGTTGAATAGCTCTGCACTTAAAAAAAAAAAAGGAACGATGCAGTATGCACGGAACTGTGTTCGTTGGGTGAAGAACGCCCAGGAACCATGAACGAACCTGATCAGGAATTTTGGATTCCAATCTTTTGAATAACATTCATTTATATGTTATTTTTTTATGCCGTAAGAACGTTGATAATTAAATATTGTGGTTTTGTTTATGCTGTTTGATATTAATGTAGAATATTTGCGTAAAACGTTTCAGAACTTTGTAGATGAGATGGCAACTGCAAATGATAACGTCGATGGCTCAAGAGCCGAGTTCTTATTGGCCGAAAGTCCTTAACGTGATGTAAACAAAGTAGTTCCCGGAGTCCTTTTTGATAGTATTGCGGGATCAGCATGCGCGTGCGTAACTCTACTAGTTTATGAATGTGATTTAACTTACGAATTTTGTCGTAAGACTCGTGGAATAAGTAATTATTTCACATCATGTGCCAGTTTAACGGTCCGATGATGCATTTCTGAAGGAATCGCTGCTGAAGGAAAGGTGAGTTTGGACAACGCAGGGGAGGAGAGGCCTATACTACTTCCTACCTAGCTAGTACCTACTAATTGGCTAGATATGGCATTCTTGCGCGAGGCCGGTGTCATTTTGAAGTGGAATTCAACCCAATTTGACTGAATATACCTATATATTAGGCTCTGGAGTCCTGGCTAGGTCTATAGGTAGTAGGTAAAATCAAACAGGATCAGCCTTTGGGTAAAAACTGCAGACTAGCCAAGTAGCCTAGGTACCTAGGTACTTCCACCGCCTGAGGCATGAGGGCCGCCAGTCACCGATACGTTTAGCCTAGGGTAAACAACCGCATGGCCTGGATCAACTCACCGACGATCACGGCATGTCACCCTCCGAAAAAGTACTTAGATATAATGCGTCCTGACACTGGAGATGGGCATCAGTCACAACTTGTTGGTGAGAGACGGAGCTAGGCTAAAGACCTCTACTCTCCTTTCGAAATAGGTAGTAAGTATTTTCTCCAAAGTTAGAAATTAAGGCCAAATTTAAAGCATTAAACAGAGGGTAGTGAAATGGGTGACCAACGCAGTGAAAATCTCACCAAAACGCTTTCGAAGTTTTTACTTAGGGGGAAAATCAGCGACTACCAACCCTTATCTCGGTGGACAGGTCTTATTCACCCGATATTTAAATGGTGAAACAAGAATACAATTACAACTCCAAGCATACCATTCAAAAGATTGAAGTTTCGTCAACATAATGTAATATATGAAAGCCCCATACAACTAAAAAAATAGCATGTGACGCTCTTCGTAAAAATATATTGTTTTTAGGCGCAGTTTGTTTTTGAAATCCAATATGGCGGTTATCGTGGGATGTACAGGTTCTGATCAGTGACGAAAATCATCTTTCCCAGCCTTCCCAGCAATCATTTGAACAATGTTAGCATATATATATGTAACGTTTATTGATCTTACTCAAGATTGCAGTTGTAATCAGCACAATAAAACAACATTTTGTTGCCTATATTACTGAAAATATGAAACTTTTTATTCCCGGGGTCATGGTTTCAACTGAATTCATTCTTACCTTGTAATTGGTGGTTTTTATCCTTACTGCCATCACAACTGAAACTCCACAGTGCTTATTTGATTGTTATTATACACATTTTGGTCTCAGTTCACTCCACATTGCACTTTAAACAAGTTGCTGTTCCTGGTTCCTAAGCGCGCGCGCCACAAACAGTTACGAACAGCAGACGACGAAACTGCAAAGTTTTATTCCCTAAATTGTTTATTTTACTCGTTATTTAGTTCAAATTTACTTTGTTATTTAAAAATGTTAATTTAATTCATGTATATTATCCCTTTTTTGCAACCAAATTACCGTGAAAAATTACAGATTTGTTCCGACACGGCATACAAACCTTCGGTCCTTTTTACAATAGGAAGGTACTAGCGGCAGCTGGATAGGTCGTAAGCTTTCGAACAAGGGGTTCGGTAGTTAACTGCTTGTCCGACAGGCGCGCTGCGTGCGCGACTGGGAGGTAAACAAATCACTTTTGCTTTCGGCCTGCTGGCGTGTGGACGTGTATCATCGCTCTCTGCCCGCTTCATCGTCGTTTGCTTTCGCATGATTGTGTTTTTCTTTTTCTATGTATCTAGTGAAACTGAATTGTAAGTACAATCATTTCATTGAATTCAATTGTGAATTAAAGGATCTTGGTTCACAACGCCCTCCGATTACCCGAGTGCCGGGACTGAAGGGCGTAATTGCGGGAATTCATTTTCCCAGAATGATCCTCGTATTGTGTATGCTCGGTGCCGAGGGCGGGAGCGCTCGCTCCGAGCGTATATTGGGGTTGGAAATGTGTAGATGAAATCGTAAGTAAGTGCTCTTTTCATTTATATTTTTTTGACCACCTGTATGCCCGTTGCCGAACGAATGCGCTCGGCACGGAAACTTAGTCAGTATGAAAGTGGAATCGCAAGTACAGTATTCTTTTTCATTTTCATATATTATTTTTTTTTGTAGCAATACTCATTTTGGATCAGTTTCCGAGCTTACCCGGAGATTGATCCTTCCCCCCTTTTGTTTATTTTGAATGAAGTGAAATCGCAAGTGCAGTTCTTTTTTCATTTTCATTTTTTTATTGAGATTGCATTGGTGACTGGGATCAATTGTTCCGCTATTCACGGGAATTGATCCTTCCCCTTTTTTTAATTAATTGTAATGAAGTGAAATCGCAAGCGCAGTAGTCTTTTCATTTTTCATATATTTGTTGATTGCATCAATTCATTATGGATCAAGGTTTCCAGAAACCTTGATCCATAAAGGTAAGAAATGAAACCTTTCACCCTTGCGCTCGGTATACGATGGGGCGCAAACATGCGCATCGATCCGAGCCATTTTTCATTGTGAAGTGAATCGTTTTGCAAGATGCATTTTCATTTTGTTCCTTATTATTGATTGCATCAATATTACTTGGTTCAAGTTCCGCTCAGTCAGGGAATTGATCCTTATGCCTTGTATTCGTGCCGATGGCACGATTGCTCTAGGGCTCTTATTTTGTTGTTGGGTACATGGGTACTGTGCGGGGTGGGGTGGGAACGAGACCCCCCCCCCGCTCAGTTCCCACAGATGGCTCTTCCCCTTGGGGGGGGGGAGGTTATCGGCGTTCTTCTCCTCGCCCGATCCGTCGAGCGCGGGGGAGGGCGCTCGGTGCCCGATGTACAATTGTATTAGGGGTCTTCCACTCGTTCGGGAGGGATCAAACCCCCGCACGAGGGGATTTCCCCCCCATTATAATCGCTACTACTATTATTTCCGCAGGTGCTACTGCCACGAAGCCGTGGACCTTGGTGAGGTATGGGCGTCCTTCCAATTGCAGAGCGTGCTGGTGTCCAGGGGCTGCGGTTCTATGTCTGGGCCTACTGCGGTCACCCATGGAGTGGTGACCACGCAACCAGGTGACGACGTCCCTCCTCACCTGGTGTACTCGCCTCACGTGGTAACAGTCTTGCCTACAGCCGCTGTGTGAGTTGCCGTTCGCCGTACCGAGAGGGGGGCGTGCCGCCGCCGCTCGTGGTTGCCCGCGCTGCAGCGACCACACTTCCACTGCCCTAGATCTCGCCCTGGACCTGCCGCCGGTACCAGGATGTTGCTGGCTGCTGCTCACTTCCTGTGTTTCCGGTGCTGCCTGCCGTACCTGCCGATTCTGGGCTGACTGTCCATGCAGTTACTGCGCTGGCTGTCCCCTGCCGTTGCTGCGCTGGCTGTTCCTGCCGTTGCTGCGCTGGCTGTCCCTACCGATGATGTGCTGGCCGTGCCTGCTGTTCCTGAGATGCCCATACCTGCTGATGTCGTCCCTGTTCGTGGTGGTACTACCCCAGACTTTGGTCTGTCTGTACAGGTGCGTCCGGGCCCTGTGGCTTCGGCTACAGCAGCCCCGGCTCCGCCCTGGATAGCAGATCTTACGTCTGTCCTGAGGAAGCTGACGAAGAAGAGGAGGAAGGTGTCGTGGTCGTCGTCTTCATCTTCTTCATCGTCGGCTCGGGCCGCCGCCTCTTTTCCCCTTCGACTTCTAGGCTTTACAGCCGAGGAAGAAGAAGGTCGCCTCCTCCCTCCTAAGAAGCTTCCTCTTAGGGGATGCTTCTCGGGACCGTCTCACCCGGTCGGTGGGACGGGAGGGTTCCTTCCGCTGGTCCTCCTGCTCCTTCGGGAGCGGGGCCCGTCTCTTCTTCCGCAAGGAAGAAGACTGCGGGGACCAGAGGGGTACCGGCTAACACCGGTACTTCCTCGCCTGGTGTCAGTGGTTCTGCCACTGCATCAGGGTCCGTCTCGGCCTCTCGTTCGCGGGAGGTACCGAGTGTACGGTCGCCTACCAGCGACCGTGCAGCCAGGAACCAGACCTCTGAGTCCGCTCAGCGTCAGGTTCACGGCACGGGGCGGAAGACTGGTGACAGCCGCTCATGCGACTCTCACCAGACCAGCTCTCACTCTCGCGGTGAACAGCTGGCTACCGGGGACGTGACGGTCCACGACGACCACGGGCTGAGGCTGGGAAGAGGTCCTCCCGTTCGCCGGTGCCAGCCACGGCTGGAACCAGCGACGTGACGTGCTGTGAGGACAAGCACCGGTCTCACTGCGACAGTGGAGCCTGCAGGTCGCCTGACCGTCGCTCTCACAGAGAGCGATCGGGTACGGCAACCAGCACCAGCTCTTCTGACACTCGAGATCGGGGCCGCTGTGCTCAGTCCAGCCGTTCTCCACAGCGAGACGGTTCGACCAGGCCTGCAGCTCGATCGTCACCGCGGGTTGACGATCACCTGCAGCCCTCCAAGCCTGCTGGTTCTGCCAGCGTAGCGACGAGGGAGCGTCAGGTCTGCCTCTCCCGTACCTTCAACCTCCTCGGGTTACACCGGGAGGAGCGAGGTATTGAGGAGTGATCGTGAGGGGTGCGCCCCTCATGATCCCACCACTACGCCCTACGTGCCAAGGCACGGTTCTTGGACCGGCCAGGACGTATGCGCAAGTGGATGGGGAAGACCGAGAGGGCTGTCGCTGTTCCCATTCTTAGGAGGAAGGTTCTCGGAATATGCTCTTGTTCGAAGGGCTTAACGGTCCCACTCTGCAAGATGCTGTGACTTCCGAGATCCAGAGGAACTTTGCCGAGGTTACGGCGCTGATTCGTCAGCACAATGACCTCGGGGAAGGATCGCCGCTGCCCACCACCAGCAGAGCCACGTCTCGGCTCGAGTCGTTTTGGGGCCCGAGAGGGAATCCAAATCGACGGTGGGTCTGCCGCGATCGGAGCTTGCCGACTGGGTTGAAGCCAGGTAGTCTCTCGTCTCCGGGAAAGAAGGCTCTCTCGGTTCTGGACGGTCGAACAAGCTCCTTCACCTCCTCTACTGCGACAGAGGCGTTTCTACGTGTCTTCGGACATCGTATTTATATATCCCTTCGGTCCTCCTGAGGTTTCGACCTCGACGAGGACTGGAATGAGTCGGCGGAGCGGTATCGGCTCTCTCCTGTCAGGTCTCGATCAGCCCCAACCAGACGACGTTCACAGTGGAAGGACGGCATTCCCCCTCACCTGCTGCCGGAAGTGGGGGGGTGCCTGGCCAGCCATTGGGACCCGGTCCAACAGCAGGCGTACGTTCCAGGGGCATCGAAGGACGTAGCATTGAGACAGGAGATCAAGACCATGCTGAGCAAGAGAACTGTAGAAATCGGTTTACGGATCAGTCACCGGGCTTTACAGCCGACTCTTCCTGTGGAAAAGTCTACGACAGGCTGGCGCCCAGTGATAGATCTCTCTCCCCCGAACCGGTTGGTTCGCCAGACCCGGTTCACGATGGAGACGGCACGCTCAGTGCTCGAATCTATCAGGGAGAACGATTTCATGCTTTCAGTGGACTTGAAGGATGCGTATCTACAAATACCCATTCATCAGTCCTTCGGAAAGTACCTCCGCTTCATCCTCGACGGGACGGTGTACCAGCTCAGGCCACGTTGCTTCGGTCTCTCAACCGCCCCACAGGTGTTCACGCAAGTGTTCACTCTGGTGTCTGCTTGGGGCCATTCGCACGGATATGTCTGATGGGGTATCTCGACGATTGGTTAGTCCTGGCGAGCTACCGCTCGCAGTTGCTACAGGACAGGGATCGACTGCTCGAGTTCTGTCGCGATCTGGGGATCGTTCTGAACTTCGAAAAGTCCGATCTCGAGCACAAGCAGAGGATGAGTACCTGGGTATGCTGATCGACACGGTAGCAGATTCAGGGAGGCAGCTAACCAGTTCCTGTCTCGGCAGGAACAGGTAGATCAGCAATGGCAAGTCGTGATCGGACAACCTGTCGTCACTCGGGAAGCCCAGTCCCTAACGGGCGTCTTCACCTGCGGTCTCTTCAGGGAGACCAAAGGAGAGTTTGGTCACAGGCGACGGATCCCCCAACGCCTTTCCATCGGTCACTGACACAGGAGGTGAGGGCAGGACCTAGCCAGGTGACTGGACGACAGGAACCCCTTAAGATGGAGTGCTCCGCGCACTCTCCCCCCGGACATGCAGCTGCCTTCAGACGCATCGACCGAGGGATGGGGTGCACACCTGGAAGAGTTGCGGACTTCAGGAGTGTGGTACGAGAACGACAAGCACCTTCACATCAATGTACTGGAACTAAAGGCAGCGTTCCTTGCTCTCCAAGAGTTCCAGGACCGCTTGATGGGACACTCAGTGGTGTGGATGTACGACAACACCACGGTGGTGGCTTACGTCAACAAAACAGGGGGGGCCTAGTGTCTCTCCCGTTGTATCAGTTGACTCGGCAGGTGCACGAGTGGGCCGAGGCACACTCAATAGAGCTGTCGGCACGCTACATTCCAGGAAGAATGTAGTAGCAGACACGCTCAGCCGTCGGGATCAGGTGATAAGGACCGAATGGTCTCTACACCAGGACGTGGCGGAAAGGCTCTTCGACCTGTGGGGGCGACCAGTCGAGGATCTGTTCGCCATCCGGCACATCAGGAAGCTCCAGGTGTTCTTCTCGGCCGTGCCGGATCTATGGGCAGCTGCAGAGGACGCTCTTCAACACCCGTGGGACCAACCTCTTCGCCTATGCCTTTCCCCCCGTTCAGCCTGATTCGCAAGGTGATCAGTCGAGCACTGGTCATCCCGAATCTCAGGATGATCCTGATGGCTTCCAAATGGCCACAGGCCATTTGGTATCCGGACCTGCTGGCTCTTCTCGCAAGAGAACCGAGAGAGATTCCCCATTGGCACACCTTCTCTGGCCAGCCACACGTCGAGCGGTACCACCGAGCAGTCCAGTCCTACGTCTTCACGGCTGGCTGTTATCCACCTTCTCTTGCGAACGAGAAGCTTTTTTCGTAGCGCAGCAACAGAGATGGCTGGAACCGTCCGTCAGTCCTCTGCAGCTGTGTACCAGGGGAAGTCGGCCGTCTTCGGTGGTTGGTGTCGTAGACGGGGCCTATCTTCTTCTACAGAGCACTCTTCAGCAGGTAGCGGATTTCCTCGTTTTTTCTTCGCCGAGGAAGCTCCTCTAAGTTCCCACAGTCAAAGGATACAGAGCCGCCTTGTCGCTCCTCCTGAAACTGACGGGATTGGACATCTCGAACTCGTTCGAGATCTCCTTGCTTAGGAGCAGCTTCCAAAGGTCTTGCCAACCCAGGGAACTCAAATGACCCTCGTCTTGCTGGACCTGGCATCGGCGAAGAGAGTACGGGAGCGTCATGCAGATAATGATGTGGATGAGATGCTGCTTTGTCCTGGGAGGACGCTACGGCGCTATCTGAAGAGAACTCGACACCTCGGGCCTGAGTGTCGAACGCCTCTTCGTTAGCAAACGGGGTCAACAAGAAGAAGTATCAAGAACACTCTTTCGTCCTGGCTGCGTGAGGTCTTCAGGAGGGCGTATGAGGCTGATGGTAGTGACGACATCGTACGTCCCGTCCGAGAACTCACGAAGTCAGAAGTATTGGCCCCTCGTTGGCGTTTCGTAAGAACTTCTCCGTGGCGCAGGTATGGAAGGCAGGGGTCTGGTACAACCAGACCACCGGCAACTTCCTTATACCTCTTGGATATTGCCCATAGGTCCTTGGATCGGTTTCCTTAGGACCCGTGGTGGCTGCTCAACACGTCGTCTAGCTAACCCAGACCCTAGCAGGCTGAACAGCATCGAGTCCTGGTGTGACTGTATGAATAGATAGTGATGAGAAAGTGACTGGCTTCTCTTTCTATCTTTTTCTTCCCCTCTACCTGTGGGGTAGAGGGATACGGTCATCACCCTGCTGGATAAGGACGAGATGCCGGTGAGCTATATGACAGAGCCCCATCCTATCCCTTTCACGAGGGATGGGAGCAGAATAATCCACCACTTCCTTCTACGGGGGGGGAAGGGGGAAGTGGATGCCTACAAGAGTCAAAACCATGACTTTAACTTTGCTCCTGTACAGGAACAAGTTCTTACATTGCTGGTACGAAGAGATACGCTTGCCTCTCTCTTAGTACTCGGTCCAGAGGTCTGACCATTGATCCTGCGGTGCACACCCCGATCAATCGGACAGAGGGGGCTTGGATCCCTCCCTCGCTCTTACGACCAGGGAGGCTTCCAAGGTTGGGCGAACACCAGTCTGTTCACAAAAGACTCAGATTCCACCCACCAAGAAGTGAGTCTTCCTATTGTAAAAGGACCGAAGGTTTGTATGCCGTGTCGGAACAAATGACAATTTGTCTAAAATTGCATTTTCCTAACTATACAAACCTGAGTCCTTTTACACATAGCCCCACCTCATGCCACCCCTCACTCTGCAGTTTTTGCTTGGGCCAAAAGCAAAAGTGATTTGTTTACCTCCCAGTCGCGCGCTGCGCGCGCCTGTCGGACAAGCAGTTAACTACCGAACCCCTTGTTCGAAAGCTTACGGACCTATCCAGCTGCCGCTAGTACCTTCCTATTGTAAAAGGAACCTCAGTTTGTATAGTTAGGAAAAATGCAATTTTAGACAAATTGTCATATTTCTAAAGTACTAGATACAATCAAATGTTTCTAATGTTTTCGTACATCTGGCTGTCGAAAACCATAGAGGAACGACTACGGATAAGTGAATTATATACATATTTTTTGTTCCGACACGGGATACAAACCTTTCGGTCCTTTTACAATAGGAAGGTTACTAGCGGCAGCTGGATAGGTCGTAAGCTTTCGAACAAGGGGTTCGGTAGTTAACTGCTTGTCCGAAAGTGCGTGCGACTGGTAGGTGAAGAATCACTTTTGCTTTCGGCCTGCTGGTGGTTAGACGTGTTTATCTTCGCTCTATGCCCGCTTTTTTGTCGTTTGCTTTTCGTATATATAGTTGTTTCTTTTTCTGTTTATATTGTGTGACTGAAAATTGTAAGTACAATTATTCACTATTCTTTATTATTCAATCACATTGAAGTGATTTGTTTTGGATCATGAGTTCTCTACGCCCTCCTGTACCGACGATTGCAGGGACTGAAGGGCGTAAGTGCGGGAAATTCAGAAGTTTCCCAGAATTGATCCTTATATTTTGTGTGCTCGGTGCCTAGGGGGAGAGCGCGCTCGCGCCGAGCCGTGTATTTTGGGTGAAATGTGTAAGTGAAAATTGTAAGTAAGTACTCTTTTTCATTTATATTTTTGCCCTGTGTGCTCGGTGCCGAGGGCGCGAATGCGCTCGGCACGAGCCCTTTGTTTTGTATGAAAGTGAAATCGCTAGTGCAGTATTCTTTTTCATTTTCATATATTATTTTGATTGCATCATATTCATTGGATCAAGGTTTCCGCTCTTACCCGGGAATTGATCCTTCCCCTTTTAATTTGTGTGAAAGTGAAATCGCAAGTGCAGTATTCTTTTTCATTTTCATATATTATTTTGACTGCATCAATTCATCGTGGATCAAGGTTTCCGCTCATAATCGGGATGGATCTTTTCCCCTTGCGCTTGGTGCCGAGGGCGCGAATGCGCTCGACCCGAGCCCTTTATTTATGTGAAATTTTGGGTGGAAATGTATGAGTGAAAATTGTAAGTAAGTACTCTTTTTCATTTATATTTTTGCCTTGTGCGCTCGGTGCCGAGGGCACGAATGCGCTCGGCACGAGCACTTTATTTTTGTGTGAAAGTGGAATCACAATTGCAGTATTCTTTTTCATTTTCATATATTATTATTGATTGCATCAATATTCATTATGGATCAAGATTCCGCTCAGACCGGGAATTGATCCTTATGCCCTTGCACTTGGTGCCGAGGGCACAATTGCTCTCGGGCCGTGCCGTATATTGTTTTGGGTGCAATGGGTGCTGTGCGGGGGTGGGGGAAGCGGGGGCCTGCCCCCCCTCAGCTCCCGCGGATGGCCCTTCCCCTTGGGGGGGGGGGGGGGGGGGGTTATCCGGGTCCTTCTCCTCGCCCGATCTGTCGAGCGAGGAGGAGGGCGCTCGGTGCCCCGACGTACAATTGTATTCGGGGTCTGCCGCTCGTTCGGGGTGGGGCTCGCCCCCCCGCGCGAGGGGACTCCCCCCCCCCAATCACTCTACTATTGCTTCCGCAGGTACTACTGCCACGAGGGATAACCTTGGTCAGGTGTGGGCGTCCTTCGGTCTGCAGGGCGTGCTTAGTGTCCAGGGGCTGCTGCTTTATCTGCCTGGACCTGCTGCGGTCACCCATGGAGCGGTGACCACGACAACGACCTTGTTGACTCCAGGGTACGCCACCCCTCCTCACCTGGTATACTCGCCTCATGTGGTAACAGTCTCGCCTACAACCACTGTGCAGGGCCGTTCGCCGTACCGTGGGGGGGGGGGGGGGGGGGGGGGGGGGGGGGGGGGGGGGGGCATGCCGCCGCCGCTCGGGGTTGCTGCGCTGCCGCGACCAGACTTTCACTGCCCTAGAGCTCGCCCCTGGACCTGCCGCCGGTACCAGGATGTCGCTGGCTGCTGCTCCACCTCCTGTGTTACTGGTGCTGCCTGCCGTACCTGCCGATACTGTGCGGGCTGTCCCTGCCGATGCTGTGCTGGCTGTCCCTGCCGATGCTGTGCTGGCTGTGCCTGCCGTTCCTGAGATGCCCATACCTGCTGACGTCGTCCCTGTTCGTGGTGGTGCTGCCCCAGACTTTGGTCTGTCGGTACAGGTGCGTCCGGGCCCTGTGGCTTCGGCTACAGCAGCCCCGGCTCCGCCCTGGATGGCAGATCTTACGTCTGTCCTGAGGAAGCTGAAGAAGAAGAGGATTAAGGTGTCGTCGTCGTCATCTTCATCTTCTTCATCGTCGTTGGCTGCCGCCTCTTCCCCTTCGACTTCCAAGGCTTCACAGCCGAGGAAGAAGAAGGTTGCCTCCTCCCCTCCTAAGAAGTCTCCCTCGGGAGCTTCTCGGGACCCGTCTCACCTCGGTAGCACGGGGGGGTTCTTCCGCTGGTCCTCCTGCTCCCTTCGGGGGAGCGGGGCGGTGTCTCTTCGCAACCGGGGGAAGAAGGGAAACTTACGGGGACCAGAGGGGTACGGCTAAACACCGGTACTACTTCCTCGCCTGGTGTCAGGGGCTCTGCCACTACACCAGGTTCCGTCTCGGCCTCTCGTCCGCGAGAGATACCAAGTGTACCGTCACCTACCAGTGACCGTGCAGCCAAGAATCAGGCGCCAGAGCTCGCTCGGCTTCAGTTTCACGGCACGGAGTGGAAGGCTGGTGAGAGCCTCTCAGGCGCCTCCCACCAGGCCAGCTCTCGCTCTCGTAGCGACCAGCTGGCTACCTGGGTTGACGTGACGGTCTCTGACCGGCCACAGGCCAAGGCTGGGAAGAGGTCCCCCCGATCGCCGGCGCCAGTGGTTTGACGCGTTGTGAGAGCAAGCATTGGTCTCACTATGACAGGGGTCTCGCAGGTCGCCTGACTGTCGCTCCCATAGGGAGCGAACGGGGACTGCGCTACCGGCGGGACCTTTGGGTCCTACCTGACGTAAGTCCCGGTCGTTGAGGAGGGATCCTGCTCCATCCTCGATTTCTACGGAAATCGAGAGGACCACCAGCCGATATCGTTTGACAAATTCGGTGGGGGTTTCGCAGAGTGCTTAGAATTCTACGGAATTTCTAGCACTCTCAGAGTGTTCGAGTTTTTTACGATCTCCAAACACTTAGGCGAGACCACGGTCCAAAGTGAGCGAGATGAGAATCCCCGATAATTGTTACCACGATATTCGGGAACCTCGCCTAATGCTCGAATTCCTGGAATTTCTAGCATTTGGAAGAAGACTGCTGCTGAAAGAAGAGTATCTCACAGTAGGCGACCAACTTGGAATAGAGAAGAACGGACAGGAACATCCAGTTTGGCTTGAACTGTCGTCTTCGGTATTCTGTTCACCATTGAAGCTTTCCTTCGGGGAAGACTTCTCCTTCACTCTCTTGACTAGAGAACGAAGGCGGTCGATCTCAAATCCTTATTCTCATTCCTCAAGTGGAAAAGAATATAGGATGGAGGTCGTTGTACAGAACCTACAAATATACTACGTATATTACCCTCGCGACGTGATTCTATTAAGCAGTTGAATTGTCCGGGGGGTAGGCGCATACCATAGTTAACTCTACGGATTGTGACCGAGACGAATTATATCTTAATTGAACTGCAACTCTGGGCTGCCTGCAACCTCCCAGGAGTTACCAGTTTCAATTTTAGATACTTGGTATTGTCATGACAACACCAAATCAGCTTTTGTATTTACCGAAATCCGTTTCGTTTAAATATAATCGCTCGAGCGTATTTTTTATGCTCGAGGGTTCTAGCCGAACGCATTCCTTCGTGGAATGGATTACCTGGCAACTCAGGATGACGAGTCATTGAGTGCTACTGAGTGTGTATTGAACTGCCTGATAGCAGCTCAGTATCAGCTGGCTCTCCGAGATGCACGGTCGGTTATGTCTCTCTCCCCTGCTATGATTGACTACCGAACCGTATCTCTGCCCAACAATCACGGACTTAGGTCTCTGATTAACAGGGATTCTCGCATACATGAAGGACCATCTACTGCTGTGACGCTCGATTTCATCGCCTTCGACATTGCGAGAATTTTCAACAGAGATATCTCTTGGACTCTTTCATCGTTCTGTTTACCGCACGGTAACAGAAGTCTGTACTAGTCTCCCGCTGCATCGCACTGCGATAATGCGAATGATTTTTTCAGACATCTGAGTTTGTCTTCAAAATATCTCGTATTCGTAGGTGTGCAATTGTTCATTGTTCACCCCGAATTAACAGATGTGTCAGAAGACATCGCCTACTCTCCGACCTGACAGCTCTACTTCCAGGCAGTTCTTCTCTGTATCTTCATTACTGAAAAGCGCTCCGCTTTCATTGCAACTACGACACTCACCGGACAGCAATGAAATAGCGGTTAGCGTTCTCAGTCTTTGTAAGCACTGGTTCAGAATCTTGAGAATCCTTCTCTTGATTCAGCTGTGAAGACGTAGGTTGCATTTTCTGTCCACCTTCGTCTTCAACGGCACATAGTGTTGTTTCTCCTTAGCTGAGATTCAGCTATACTATGAGATGTCTTGCCATCAGGGACCTCGGTCTCTAGAAGGCAATTGACTTTCGCCTGTTGGGCACATGCCTTAAAAGAATCATCACCTCACCGTCTGGCATCGGTGACAAACAAATCAATTTGTTTAGTCTCTTGGCATAACCCTTTTAGGGCGAAGGGCACGTGACTTGCTCAAATGCTTGGACAACTTGCCTCCTACTGAACGCAGTCAGTGTGCAGCTGTCAGAGCGCCCGAGTCAGTTACGTACTTCGCTATGGACTTAGTTCGGTTGTTCCAGATCAATCTTTTCTTCGTCCTAACGGCTTGTCCCAGTACCCATACCATCGACACCCACCATGGAGTGTCGGTGTCCTATCCACTACCGAGAAGAAGAACTTCACTGCATGGGGATAGGAGAATGCGAGACACTTCAGTGCAGACGGATAGACCAGTATGGGTACTGGACATCACCGAAGTCGAGAAGAGGGATAGGTCATGCGACCATTCCCTTCTTTTCCTCTGAGGTAACTGCATGACTTTTCCTGTGAAGTCAAGCATCCAGGGGATAGGGATCCGTGACGCTCGATTTCGTACCGAACTTCGTAGCGAAGACTCAGAACCCTTCGGTCCCTGACGATCGGTTAGAGTCCTTCACAATCCCCTCCCTAATAGACTTCACAGCCTTCAATGCGAAGGAGATGCTGCTTTGTCCTGTGAAGGCGCGACGGCGCTATCTGAAGAAATTCGACATCCCAGGCTGAGTGTTGAAGCCTCTTCGTCAGCACCAGGATGACCTAGAAGAAGTACACTCCCTCGAGTTCCGCAGGAACTTCTCCGTGTCGCAGGTACTGAAGGCAGGGGTCTGGTACAACCAGATCACTTGCACCTCCTTCTACCTTCGGGATATTGCCCACAGGTCCTTGGATCGTTTTCCTTGGGACCCGTGGTGGCTGCTCAACATGTTGTGTAGCTAACCCAGACCCTCGCAGGCTGAACAGCATCGAGTCCTGGTGTGACTGTAAGAATGGATGAGTGAATGAGAGAGTGACTGGCTCCTCTTCCAGTCTTTTTCTCCCCCTCTACCTGTGGGTAGAGGGATACGGTCGTCACCTTGTTGGATAAGGACGAGATGCAGGTGAGCTACTCGACAGAGCCCCATCCTATCCCTTTCACTAGGGATGGGAGCAAATATCCACCACTTCCTCCTACAAGGGGGGGGAAGTGGATGCCAACAAGAGACAAACCCATAACTTTAATGTTGCCTTTTGCAAACAGGAACTTGTTCTTGCTTGCTGGTATGAAGAGATATGCTTGCCTCTCTCTTAGTACTTGGTCCAGAGGTCTGACCATTGATCCTGCGGTGCACACCCCGATCAGTCGGACAGAGGCTTGGATCCCTCCCTCGCTCTTATGGCCAGGGAGGCATTCCAAGGTTGGGCGAACACCAGTCTGTTCACAAAAGACTCAGTTGTTCCGATACGTAATACAAACCCTTGGTCCTTTAACAATAGGAAGGTAACCTAGCGGGCAGCTGGGACGGTCGTAAGCTTCGAAACAAGGGGAGAACGGTTTAGTTAACTGCTTGTCCGATCGTGCGCGCGCCCGCGCGCCCGAGAGGTGAAGAATCACTTTTGCTTTCGGCCGCGGGTGTGAAAGGACGTGTTCGTCATTGCTCTCTGCCCTTCATCGTCGTATGCTTTGTTATTTTGTGTTTTTTACTAATGGTTTGTTTGATCTTGAAATGAAACTTGTAAGTACACTGTTTTCATTTTCATTACTTAATTATGAATCAACATGGAGCTATCGCCGTAGAGGCGGCGATTTCCGCTCTTTTCATGAAATTGAATTGAATTATGTCTCGGTGCCGAGGGCGAGCGCGCTCGCGCCGAGTCATGTATTTTGGGCGAAAGTGTGTAATTGAAAGATGTAAGTACTCTTTTTCATTATATTTTTGCCCTGTGCGTTCGTTGCCGAGAGCTTGATTGCGCTCGGCACGAGCCTCTTATTTTGTATGAATAGAATGCAATGAAAGTGGATTTCGCAATGCAGTTTTCTTTTCATTGTTCATTTATTAATTGCATCAAATTTAATTTTGGATCAATTTCCGCTCTTAACCCGGGAATTAATCTTAGATATTGCCTTGGGAGTGGAAAATCGCAAGGGCCAGTTTATTGTTCATTTTTTCATATATATTTAGGATAGCATCATATTTATTATGGATCAAGTTTCCGTCCTTACCCGGGGAATTGACTTTCCCCCTTTAAGTCTATGAAGTGAATCGGCAAGTGCAGTATTGTTCATTTTCATATATATTTATGATAGCATCATATTATTATGGATCAAGTTTCCGCTCTTACCCGGGACATTGATCTTTCCCCCATTTAAGTTCTATGAAGTGATCGCAAGTGCAGTATTCTGTTTCATTTTCATATTACTTTTCACTGCTGTGCGGGGGTAGGGAAGCGAAGGTCTGCTAGGAAGTCGTCGGAAAGCTCTCCCGCGACTCCCTTGGGTATCCGATTCTTCGTCTTCTTTCCTGCCCCCCCGCTCAGCTTCCTCGTATTTTGTATTTGGGGTCTTCCTTCCGTTCGGGGTGGGGCATGTCTCCCCCCCGTGCGTGAGGGAACCCCTCTTACTAATCTGTCTGTGCTACCGCAGGTGCTACATCCGTGGGAGACGACCTTGGACAGGTATGGGCCACTGCGGCTGCAGGGCGTGCCTAGCATCCACGATCTGCTGCAGCGTCTAGCGAGGTCTGGGGCGGTGACCTAGGAGCGGTCTCCACTACAACCTCACGGCCGCTTATGCTGCTTCCCCCCGCTGGTCTACACTCCCCATGCTGTGACGGTGACGCCGTCTGCCGCTTCTAGGGCCGGTCGCCGCTGTACCAGGAGGGGTTATGCCGCCGCCGCCGCCTGTGTTTTCTTCGTGTTGCCTGCCCCAGACTTCCGCTGTTCCAGCAGCTCGCCCCTGGACCGGCCGCCAGTACCAGGTCCCGCTGGCTGCCGATGATTCTACGAGGCGATGGCTGGGCCTGCCGTACCTGTCGCTGATGTGGTTCCCGCTACTGGCTGTCCCTTCTGTGTTTACCGCTGCCGCTGTTCCTGCCAGCTCCTGAGCTGGTTGCTGTTCTGTCGCTCCTGGTTCCTGCGCCTGTCCATGCTGGTCCTGCCCATGGTGTGTCTTCCCCAGTCCCAGGTCCTTCCGGACAGGTGCAGTCGGGCCGTGTTGCTTCGGCAATAGGCCCGACTCCGGCCTGGATGGAGGACCTGACGACTGTCCGCGTGAGCTGACGAAGAAGAGGAAGGTGTCATCTTCGTCTTCGTCTGCTGCTGCCTCTTCCCCTTCGACTTCTAAGGCCCATAAGCCGAAGAAGAAGAAGAAGGCTGCCTCCCCCCCCTAAGAAGTCTCCTTCGGGAACTTCTAAGGGCCCGTCCCACCTCGGTGGGACGGGGGGGTCCTTCTGCTGGTCCTCCTGCTCCCTTCGGGAGCGGGGCCCGTCCTCCCCTTCCGTGGAAGGAAAGATAGATTGGGACCAGAGGAGTATTGGTAGCTCTGGTACTTCCTCGCCTGGTGCTAGCGGCGATGCCGCTACGCCAGGTTGCGGCTCGGTCTCTCGTTCGCGGGAGATCCCGAGTGTACGCTCTCCCTCGGGGAGACTGTGCAACCAAAGTTTCGGCGCCAGAGTTCGCTCGGCGCCAAGACCACGCACGGAGCAGAAGGCTGGCGAGAACCGCTCAGGTGACTCTCGCCAGGCCAGCGGCCGCTCTCGCAGCGACCAGCTGGTAACCGGGGTTTTCCCCCTAAGAAGACTCCTTCGGGAACTTCGAAGGGCTCGTCACTCCGGTGTGACGGGGGGGTTCTTCTGCTGGTCCTCCTGTTCCTTCGGGAACGGGGCCCGTCTCCCCTTCTGAGAAGAAGAAGACGGGGACCAAGGGTGAGCTGGCTACCGCTGGTACACCTCGCCTGGTCTTGGCAGCTCTGCTGCTAAGCCAGGTACCGGCTCGGTTTCTCGTCCGCGAGAAGTTCCGAGTGTACGGTCTCCTTCGGTTTTTGACCGTGCAGCCCAAAGTTAAGACGCCTGAGTTCGCTCAGCGTCATGACCGAGGCACGGAGCAGAAGACTGTCGAGAGCCGCTCAGGTGACTCTCGCCAGGCCAGCGGCCGCTCTCGTAGCGACCAGCCGGTACCTCGGGTGGACGTGACGGTCTCTGACCGGCCACAGGTTGAGGCTGGGAAGAGGTCCCCCAGGTCCCCTCGACCGACGGTACCAGCCTCGGCTGGTACCAGCGGTTGACGTGCCGCGAGGACGCTCACCGGTCTCTCCGTCGCGAAAGCGAGCTCTGCAGGCACTGACCGCCGCTCCCTACAGGGACCTGGGCGGATACGGTGACCAGCAGCAGCTCGTCTGACGCACGGGACCGGGGTCGACGTGCTTAGTCCGAGCCGCTCGCCACAGGTGAGCGGTCAACCGGCCAGGCCTGCAGATCGATCCCCACCGCGTTTGGGTTTGGTGATCGCTGCAGCCCCCCACGTACTCTGGTCCTGCCAGCGAGCGGGGGTGAGCGTCAGGTCTGTCTCTCCACTACCTCCAACTTCCTTGGGCTACACCAGAAGAGCGAGGTAGCTAGGAGTGATCGTGAGAGGTGCGCCGCTCACGATCCCGTCACGACGCCGCACGTGCCACGTATGGTCTTAGGACCAACCAGGACGTACGCGCAAGTGATTGGATGGCGACCGTCAGGGGGGGGGAGGGGGGGTAGCGTCAGTTCTGTCTCTCCGATACCTTCAACTTCCTTGGCATACGCCAGGAAGAGCGAGTATATAGGAGTGATCGTGAGATTGCGCCGCTCACGATCCCGTCACGACGCGCACGTGCCAGGTATTGTCTTAGAACCAGCCAGGACGTACGCGCAAGTGATTGGAGGCAAACCGTCAGGGATCTGTTGCTGGTCCTTCTTCTGAAGGAGGAGGGTCTTGGGAGCTGCTCTTGTTGGAGGGACTGGACGATCCTACTCCTCAAGACGCTGTAACTTCCGAGATTCAGAGTAACTTTGCCCAGGTTATTGCACTGATTCGTCAGCACAACGACCTGGGGGAAGGATCGCCGCTCCCACCAGCAGAGCCCATGTCTCTGCTCGAGTCGTTTTGGGGCCCGCCCGAGAACCCAAACCGACGGTGGGTTTGCCGCGATCGGAGCTTGCGATTCTGTCTTGAACCAGAGTCTCTCGTCTCCGGACAAGAAGGCTCTCTCAGTTCTGGCCGTCGATCAAGCTACTTCCACTCCTCTATCTGCGACAGCGGCGTTTCTATGTGTCTTCGGACACCGTATTTAAATAATCCTTCGGTCCTCCTGAGAGGTTTCGACCCTCGACGAGGACTGGAATGAGTCAGAGGACGTATCGGCTCTCTCCTGTCAGGTGTCGATCAGCCCCACCCAGACGACGTTCACAGTGGCGGCAGACCCTTACCTACAGTGAGAGTTCGTAAAACCCTCCTCGGGAAAACGTTTTCTCCTGACGATACGTTTTCCCAGACCTGAAGAGGCCATCGCCGCAAGGCAATGGCTGCTCCTACTCTTCTCCAACTGCTAGTTCCACTGGGAAGGCGACCCGCGCAGTATCCAATTCCTCCCCCATTCCCTCTCTCCTTACGGCTACAGAGGGGAAAGGGGAGGATCCCTACAGAGATTTCTCTGTAGGATTCCACGTTGGGGACTGCGCTCACCGGGGGGACCTTCGGGTCCTACCTGACGTAAGCCCCGGTCGTTGAGGAGGGATCCTGCCCCATTCTCGATTTCTACGGGAATCGAGAGGACCACCGCCGATATCGTTTGACGAATTCGGTGGGGGTTTCGCAGACGCTTAGAATTCTACGGAATTTCTAGCGCATTCAGAGTGTTAGAGTTTCTTACGATCTCCAAACACTTAGGCGAGACCACGGTCCAAAGTGAGCGAGACGAGAATCCCCGATATGTTACACGATAATCGGGAACCTCGCCTATGCTCGAATTCCTGGAATTTCTAGCATTAGGAAGAAGACTGCTGCTGAAAGAAGACTATCTCACAATAGGCGACCAACCTGGAATAGAGAAGAACGGACGGGAATATCCAGTTTGGCTTGAACTATCGTCTTAGTATTCTGTTCACCATTGAAGCTTTCTTTCCTTCGAGGAAAGACTTCTTCACTCTCTTTGATAGAGACCGAAAGTGGTCGATCTCCAATCCTTATTTTGTTTTCTTGAAGGAAAGAATTAGGATGGAGATCGTTGTTCAGAATCCTACAAATATACTACGTATATTAACCTCGCGACATGATTCTGCTAAGCAGTGAATGGTCCGAGGGGTAGGCGCATATCCTGGTTATTCTACGGATTGCGACTTAGACGAAAAGTATTCTAATTGAACTGCAACTCGGGTTGCCTGCAACCTCCCAGGAGTTTCCAGTTTCAATTTTATATACTTATGGTGTTGTCACAACAACACCAATTTAAGCTTTTATATTTTACCGAAATTCGTTTCGCATAAATATAATGCTCGAGCATATCTTTTTATGCTCGGTGGTTCTAGCCGAACGCATTCCTTCGTGGAAAGGATTACTTGGCAACTCAGGATGACGAGTCAGCGACAGCTACTGCGTATTGAATTGCCCGAGGCATTTCAGTACCAGCTGCCGCTTTGAGATAGACGGTTGGTTATGTCTTTCTCACCTGCTTTGATTGAATACCAACCGTATCTCTGCCCAACAATCACGGACTTAAGTCTGTCTGATTAATGGGATTCTCGCATACATGAATGACCATCTACTGCTGTGACGCTAGTATTCATCGTCTTCGGTATTGCGAGAATTTTAAACAGAGATATCTATTCGACTCTCATCTTTCTGTTTACCGCACGGTAACAGAATTCTGTAATAGTCTCTTGCTGCATCGTATCTCGATAATGCGAATGATTTTTGCGGAATCTGAGTTTGTCCTCAAAATATCTTGTATTCGGAGGTGTGCAATTGTTCATTGTTCACCCCGGATTAGCAGATGTATTGAAAGACACTCGCCTACTACCCACACCTGCCAGCTCTACTTCCAAACGTTCAGCCCATGAGAAGCAGTTCTTCAGGCGGCTCTCCCCTGTGTTTCATTACTGAAGAACGCCCGCTTTCACTGCACACCGGACAGCAATGAAATGGCGGTTAGCGTTTTCAGTCATTTGTAAGCACAGGTTTAGAATCTTGAGATTCCTTCTCTCGATTCAGCTGGAAGACGTAGGTTGCATTCATTGCCTACCTTTGTCTTCAACGTCACAGTGTTATTTCTCCTTAAGCTGAGATTCAACGTCTATGAGATTTTCTTGCCATCAGGGACCTCGGTCTTTTTGAAGGCAATTGACTTTCGCCTTTTGAGCTTATGCATTAAGAGAATCATCGCCGCGCGTCCGGCATCGGTGACTAACAAATATTTTATTTGTTTGGTCTCTCAGCATAACTCTTTAAAGGGCGAAGGTCACGTGACTTACCCGGATGCTTGGACAACTTGCCGATTCCGAAACAGTCAGTCGGCAGCTGTCAGAGCGCCCGAGTCAGTTACGAACTATGCTGTGGACTTAGTTTGGTTGTTCCAGAGCAATCATTACTTCGTCTTAATAGCTTGTCAGTATGAGTACTGTACATAACCAAAGTCGAGAAGAGGGATAGGTCATACGACTATTCCCTTCTTTTCGTCTTAGGTAACTGCATGACTTCTCTTGAGAAGTCAAGCACAAAGGGATGGGGATTTGTGACGCTCGATTTCGTACCGATCTTCGTAGCGAAGACTCAGAAACCCTTCGGTAACTGACGATTGGTTCGAGTCCTTCACAATACCCTCCCTAATGGACTTCACCGCCTCCGATACGAAGGCTATGCTGCTTTGTCCTGTGAAGGCGCGACGGAGCTGTCTGAAGAAACTCGACACCCAGGATGAGTGTGGACGCCTCTTCATCATTCTCTCGCGTTCCGCAAGAACTTCTCCGTGGCGCAGGTAATGAAGGCAGGCGCCTGGTCCAACGGACCGCATGCACCTCCTTCTACCTTCAGGATATTGCCCACAGTTCCTTGGATCTTTTTCCTTGGGAACCGTGGTGGTTGCTCAAACACGTGTGTAGTTAACCAGACCCTCGCAGGGCTGAACAGCATCGAGTCCTGGTGTGACCGTAAGAATGGATGAGGAATGAGAGTGTGACTGGCTCCTCTTCCCATCTTTTTCTTCCCTCCCTACCTCTGGTAGAGGGACACGGTCGTCACCCTGCTGGGTAAGGACGAGATGCAGGTGAGCCTACTCAATAGAGCACCATCCTATCCCTTTCAGTAGGGATAGGAGTAAATATCCACCATTCCTCCAACAAGGGGGGGAGGAAGTGGATGCCAAACTTGAGACAACCCATCATTTTATGATTTGTCTCTTGCAAACAGGAACAAGTTCTTGCGTTGCTGGTACGAAGAGATACGCTTGCCTCTCTCTTAGTACTTGGCCCAGAGGTCTGACCACTGATCCTGCGGTGCACACCCCGATCAATCGGACAGAGGTTTGGATCCCCTCCCTTGCTCTTACGACCAGGGAGGCACTCCAGGGTTGGACGAACACCAGTCTGTTCACCAAAAAGACTCAGATTCCTCCCACCAAGAAGTGAGTCTTCCTATTGTTAAAGGACCGAGGGTTGTATTACGTATCGGAACAAATGACAATTTGTCGAAAATTGCATTTTTCTAACTATACAAACTGAGGTCCTTTACATATACAGTAGACCCTTGACTCACGAACGCATTGACCCACGTACAACTCGATCCCCGACAAAATTATAGGTAAAATTTCACCCTTGACCTACGAACTAACTTTGAGATACGAACAAAAAAAAATGCGGAAAATAAAAATTCTGTTTGGGTCATGAACTAATTTTGAGACATGAACATTTGAAAAATGCTGGAAATTTCTGGAAAATAACAATCACTTTGTTTCACAAACTAATTTTTAGACACAAACATTTGAAAAATGCGCGAAATCGCCCAGCACACGTGAGAGCGTTTGAGTTGCCATGGGAACAGCCATCCTCCAGCCGCCCACGCACGGCGTCACCCACGCATCGCTCTTTGTCTTCATCTCATTGTGTACAAGACGTTCGTCAATTCGCTTAGCATTTTTTGCGCTAAAACTTGTGATTTTCTTCATAATGGGCCCTAAGAAAGTGAAGAGTGGTGGTGAAAGTAAGAAAGTGAAGAGTGATGGTGAGAAGAAGGTTGCAGAGGAAGATAACCATTGAAATAAAGAAAGAAATTATAGAAAAGTTTGAACGTGGTGTTCGCTGTGACCGATATCGCAAGTGAGTACAAGATGGCCAAGTCGACAATTTCGACAATTTTGAAAAACAAGGATGCCATTAAAGAAGCAAATGTTGCGAAGGGAGTGACAGTACTAACCAAGATGAGATCGCAAACCCTCGAAGAGGCAGAAAAAATATTTTGAAGTGGGTACATGAGAAAACAGATGGCAGGTGATAGTGTAAACGAGCGATCATCTGCGAGAAAGCTCGGCAAGTGTATCAGAGTTTGCTGAAGGAACTCCTTTCTACTAGTGCCACGCCAGATGATTTTAAGGCTAGTAAAGGGTGGTTTGATAACTTCAAGAAAAGAACTGGAAATTCACTCTGTAATTAGGCATGGTGAGGCTGCTAGCGCAGACAAGGCTGCTGCTGAGGATCGTGACGAGTTTGCGAGTTCGTGGAGGCCGAAGGATACGTCGCTCAACAGATTTTCAATTGTGATGAAACGGGCCTCTTCTGGAAGAAGATGCCCAACAGGACATTTATCACCCAAGAAGAGAAGGCGCTCCCAGGCCACAAGCCAATGAAGGATAGGCTTACGCTTTTGTTATGCTCAAACGCAAGTGGCGACTTGAAACTAAAGCCGCTACTTGTCTACCATTCAAATAACCCGCGTGCCTTTAAGCAGCACAACGTAAATAAGGCCAGACTGCCTGTAATGTGGAGGGCCAATACAAAAGCATGGGTGACACGGAACTTGTTTATGGAGTGGATGATGAAGTGTTTGCGCCGACGTGAGTCAGTACCTAACAGAGAACAAGCTACCCCTGCGGTGCCTTCTGATCATGGATAATGCCCCGGCACACCCTTCGTACTTGGCTGACTGCAGTGAACATGACTTATTCAGTTCAAGTTCCTTCCACCCAACAGACCTCTGTTCTCCAGCCCATGGACCAACAAGTCATTAGCAATTTTAAGAAATTATATACGAAGGCGCTCTTCTCCAGATGCTTCCGTGTAACTGAAGAGACAAAATTAACTTAAAAGAATTTTGGAAGAAGCACTTTAATGTTTTTCACTGCATAAACCTCATTGATAACGCATGGACTGAAGTTACGTACCGCACATTAAATTCTGCGTGGCGGAAACTTTGGCCCCCAGTGCGTAACTGTCCGTGACTTTGAGGGCTTCGATGCAGAGATTGTGCAAGAAATTGTGTCCATGGGCAACAGTATGGGTCTACAAGTCAACGACGAAGATGTTGAAGAATTGGTCGCTGAACATTCAGAAGATTTGACTGCGGACGAACTTGTTCAACTCCACAAAGAGCAGCAGGAGCAACTTGCTCGGGAGCAATCAACTGACGAAGAGGAGGCTGGGGAGGAAGTTACAGATGTCAGCAGTGATGTGATAAAAGCCGCATTGGAAAAGTGGAATGATGTCCAGTGCTTCCTTGAATTGTATCATCCGGACAAAATTGTTACGAACAGGATCGTGAATATGCTCAATGAAAAATTTAATGAGCCATTTCAGAAAAGTTATGCAAGGAAGGAAAAGGCAACAGACATTGGATAAGTTTGTGATTAAACGTTCACCAAAAAAACTAGAAGAGTTGAATCTCCGGAACGAGATCTCCCCGACCTGGATGGGGGCGGGTCTCCTTCCGCACAATAAACCTCCATCCCCACCACCACCCTCCTCTTCTTTGTCCGTCAAGCCAGAAGTCTCGCCAGTCATAGTAAGTGTTCACTTTACAAACGTTTTTTATAGTGTTAGTTTACCATTTTAAATTATATTATTAGATATATTAAGGTTTTTTTACACTGACTTTCACATTATCTGTGTAAAATAAGGCAAAAATATACATAATATATATTGGTTCGTAGGGGTCGAGAACCAATTAATATTATTCCCATTAAACCTTATGGGGAAATGAGCTCCGAGTCACGAAACAATTTGGAACACGACCAAGGTCTAGGAACGGATTGTGTTCGTGAGTCAAGGGTCTACTGTAGTCCACCTCATGCCACCCCTCACTCTGCAAACTTTTTGCATGGGGCTAAAGCAAAAGTGATTCTTCACCTCTCGGGCGCGCGGGCGCGCGCACGATCGGACAAGCAGTTAACTACCGTTCTCCCCTTGTTCGAAGCTTACGACCATCCAGCTGCCGCTAGTTACCTTCCTGTTGTTTAAAGGACCTCAGGTTTGTATAGTTAGGAAAAATGCAATTTTCGACAAATTGTCATTTTCCTCCCACCAAGAAGTGAGTCTTCCTATTGTAAAAGGACCGAAAGGTTTGTATCCCGTGTTGGAACAAATGACAATTAGTCCAAAATTGCATTTTTCCCTAACTATACAAACCAGAGGTCATGCCACCCCTCACTCTGCAGTTTTTGCTTGGGCCTAAAGCAAAAGTGATTCTTCACCTCCCAGTCGCGTGGCGCGCACACTGTCGGACAAGCAGTTAACTACCTAACCCCTTGTTCGAAAGCTTACGACCTATCCAGCTGCCGCAAGTAACCTTCCTATTGTAAATGGACCTCAGGTTTGTATAGTTAGGAAAAATGCAATTTTGGACAAATTGTCGTTTTTTTTTTTGCTTTTTTGTTTTTTGTTTTTGCTAGCACTTTTCATTGATTTCAGTCTATATATTAGTATTTTGAATTTCTTTAATAACCGTATGCCAGAAATAAATGTAACCTTTAATGTTTGCATGCTAAGAATGGCAAAATCATCAATGCCACATTAGTGGAGGCTTCACTCATACGCCGATTCATTATTATAAACTGTTTCCATGAATTCTAGTTGTCATAGTAATGCAAAAATGATAAAATTGCTTTTATATTTATGTATATATACTTCCAATACATAGCCTAATTTCACCAATTTCAACGTTTTGTGTGTAGTCTTATACCCAGTTTGGAGGGCAACAGAGAGAGAGAGAGAGATTTTTTTAGAGAGAGAGAGCGAGAGAGAGAGAGAGAGAGAGAGAGAGAGAGAGAGAGAGAGAGAGAGAGAAAGGAAGGCGAAGGAA
>NC_087200.1:57700180-57730180 GCF_015104395.2 Macrobrachium nipponense
AACCATGGGTTGTTGATTGTTGTATTCTACATGAAATTGCACACATTTTCATATATAAAACTTTATATAACGGCTAATTTAAAATGGTGCAAACATTACGACAATTGGACAAAAAAATTTACGATTTTTTCGGAATAGTTACCGCGTGGGGCGTAAGGAAAAAGTTTTTCATAAATTACCATAAATCGAAATATTGTGCTAGACACTTCCAATTTGTTGCAAAATGAAGGTAAATGATTTAATATTACTAGAATATAAGAGTTTTAGCTTACAATTGCGTTTTTTTACCATTTTGGTAGAGTCAAATTTGACCAAAGGTTGAAATTTTGGACTTATCGTTATTTATATAAAAATATTTCAAAACTGATAAAAGCTACAACCAAGAGTTGTTCTTAGTTGTATTCTACATGAAATTGCACACATTTTCATATATAATACTCCAAGTAACGTCTAATATAAAATGGTGCAAAAATGATGTCAAAGTGACAAAAATAATTTCTGAGATGTGTCGCTAATGTTTTTTTAGAGCAAGAAAGAAATTCGCGCTTGCTCGCTGGGTAACGATTGTAAACAAAACAAACGCCCAACGCCTTGATCCGTGAGCTCCTAGGATCCACCAAGGTGCGTGATTCAAAGTTTCGCCTGGTAGGCCTATAAATATTTTTCCGCGAATTTTTAAAAAAACTTTTTAATATCGACATACCATACATCCAATCGGCACCCAACAGACAATTTATATCGACGTTTAATACGTCCAATTGGCATTAAAGGGTTAATAAAACTGTAACACTTAACTTTACAAAACTTGAAATTAAATTCATTCTTTTTATTTTTACATTTTTTTTTACTTTTTTATACTTTACGTTTATTTTTTATTTTTTTTTTTTTTTCAAAAAATTTCAATTTCTCACCACTTTCAACTTTCTATTTTTTCGTAGTATCAATTACATCTTCCTTTTTGCTTACTCCTACTAAGGCCTCTTTAGAAAATAACTATCCAAGGAAGATTGCTTCTGCCTACTTTTCACAATGTTCCTGAAACGACTCAGGCAAGCATCATCGAACTACGCAAGCATACGACCTGTGTAAGCCTTTTTGGGGTGTCTTTCCTTCTACAAATGATTGCACTTTATGAAAAGCAGCTAGAACATCCTTAATTTCTGTCATTGTCATAGGGTCGTCCTCCTCCTCCTCGCCGCTGCTAGAGAACTCCTCTTGAATGACGTTATGTTGCATGGCCTCCAACTCCTTCAGGTCATCCGTCGTAAGCTCCTCTTGGTGCTCCTTGAGAAGGTCATTGATGTCGTCCTCATTGACGACCAGCCCTATGAACTAGCCGAATGCAACAATCTCGTCAAGATCTGGTTGCGAACAGATTCAGGATCGTCATCTGTTCCTGAATCTGCAGCACCAGCTTCACCCACGTCGAATCCCTCGAAATCTCAGGCGGATACCGCATCAGGCCAGAGTTTCCTCCACGAAGAATTCAAGGTTTGCCTCAAACCTCCTGCCAAGCTTGATCGATGAGTCGGATACATATCACAACATCGAAATGCTCCTTACCAAAATTCACGCAAGGTGAGGTTTGTGGTATCGGTGATGTCGAAACATCTCTTGAAAAGATGTTTCGTATACAGCTTCTTGAAGTTCGATATAGCTTGCTGGTCCATGGGCTGGAGGAGAGGGGTGATGTTAGGCGGAAGATAAAGAACCTTGATAAAAGAATACTCCGCTAGGATATCTTCCTCAAGGCCAGGAGGGTGAGCAGGGGCATTGTCCAATAACAGCAGACATTTCAGAGGGAGGCTCTTCTCTTCCAAGAATTTCTTCACTGTCGGGCCGAAACACAGATTTACCCACTCCGCTGAACAAAAGCCTCGTTACCCAGGCTTTCGCATTGCCATCCACATCACTGGAAGCTTCTCCTTAAGCACTTTGTGGGCCTTGAAGGCTCAAGAGTCTCCAATGATAGACATGTAGGGGCTTCACCTTACAATCCCACACTGGTGTTTCGACAAAGTGCGAGCGTAAGCCTGTCTTTCATAGGCTTATGCCCGGTAGCTTCTTCCCTTCCTCCGTGATGATGTACGTCCGACAAGGCATTTTTTTCCAAAAAAATCCAGTCTCATCACAGTTGAAGACTTGCTGAGAACTGTAGCCTTCCTTGATCGTCATCTTGTCGAACGTCTTTTTAAAAGCTTCGGCCGCTTTCGTGTCCAAGCTGGCAGCCTCCCCATGCCGCACCACCGAATGGATGCCAGTCCGTTTACGGAATTTCTCGAACCACCCATGCGAAGCCTTGAGTCTTGTCGGGTTGGCGTTGATGTCCCTTCTCCTCTGTCGTCTTCGTCTGGGCATCAAATCGCTGAAAATAGCACTGGCCTTGTGGGAGATTGCCGTCTCTGCTATCGTATCGTCAGCGATTTCTTTGTCTTTTATCCAGACAAGAAGAAGCCTTTCCATCTCATCGTGCACATGGGTCCTCTTGCTGGACAAATTAGTCACGCCCTTGGAAGGTGTAGCTGCTTTGATGGCATCCTTCTGCTCAAGGGTGGTGCCTCTTGTCGACGGATTTTGGTCGTATTCCTTGGTGATCACACTCAATTGCATACCAGCTTCATGCTTCTTGATAATCTCAATCTTCGTTTCCAAAGAGCGATCCTTTTCTTTCCATGAATTTCAAGTTTCTTGGACCCATGACTATGTATATACTGTATGTAATTATGTTATGTAGTACGTATAAGTATGAAGTAAAGTTCTCACAGAACACGATAAAGTATACTACTACAATGAAATCACTACGAATTTACGTTAATTAACAAATCGTTAGAACGAACGAATACCGCGTGCGTTTGATACAGATGATGCCAGTGCAGTGGTCGAAGAAGCACGCCACTACGTAGTAGATGCATGATGGGAGGATGCTGACCAATAGGAGAGAAGGATCTCATGGCGGTGACTAGCATCAATAAACCAATGGGACAGCAGGAGGATGGTTGCGAGTCTACTCAGTGGTGGCACGCGAGTTTCAAAATTGTTATCGGGAGTCCGGGTGAATCTCGGACTTTACAGCAACAACCTTTCGTATCTTGAGCAATTTTCCTATGTAGAGCCGTAATAAAATTTTTCGTATTAGCTTTCGTATCTCGAGTTTTCCATAAGTTGAGCCTTTCATATCTCGAGGTACCACTGTATTTGGTATCTACGGAAACCAGGGTACTGCAATTATTAATTGTTTCATTTCGTGCAGGTAATGAGAAGCGAAACACTGATCTACACTTCCAATAGGTCATTTGAATAATAGCCTCTAGAGAGAGGTTATGTTTAAACAAAAGTAATGTTGCCACGGCTCTCACTTCATGAGCTTTAACTTTCACAGAATTAAAGTCTGACTCTTTTAATCTGTGAATGTGCCTCACAATAAGATTCCTCAGGAAGAATGCAAACGCAATTTTAGAAGTGGGTTGCAACAGGTTCCTGACAGAGCACCACAATTGATCAGAGGGACCTAGAATCTTCTCTGTCCACTGCAGATAGTACTTAAGAGCTCTGATTGGACATAAGGGTCTCTCTTCTTCCTTTGATCCTATTAAGACCATAAGGCTTTTGATTACATAAGACCGATGGCCCAAGGCTTGGAAGGAGGTCTCGTTCTTCGCTAAGAAACCCAAGGTTAAAGCAACATACTACTGCATTACCAAATCCAATTCTCTCATCCATCAAGTGAAGCTTACTCACCCTCTTTGCCGTGGATAAGGTTACCCAGAACAAGGTTAAAATTTTTAACTGTTTGAGCTGCTCAGACCCTGGAATCTGTCCATGTATGCACCGGACTACTACCTGAATACGTATTGTTTTCATTTTAGATGGGGTGAAAATATCTGGAAAACATTTGTGCATATTTAAAGGCTAATTTCAGTGAGGGGTTTTGTTTTGAAATTTATAACTTTGAAAAATCTAACTAAAATGTCAAGCTAGTTAAGAAATGTATATTTCAGAGTATACCTGTACATTTCATGTTAGTGAGATCAGACAATGTTTAAAAATACACTGAAAATCAATTACAACTTACTGATTTCTGTTTCATTGTAGCACCCACCCTCAAAGGTTCCATAATCACTGTCATAGTCACCTCCACCATCATGAACGAATGAACTAGTTTTTCTTTATATTTTCATTGCTGAAATAAAATTGTAAAAATATACAATTACCACTAGTATCCATACCTGTGGAAAACCAGGCATGCATTTAGTTTTGGTGAATGATATTGCAATAGTATACAAATAAAATATTCTAGTTCCACTCCATCTATTATAGATATCCATCTTTTTCAGCTGTAGCATAAATTACAAATTGAAAACAGCACTTTCACAAGTAGTCATAATAATTTTCACTATTTTATTTTAAAAGTTTCTGCACACACTTCAAATTTAATAATATCCCACAAGTGCATTAGGGCCATGAAATTATATTTTTGTAATAAAATAATGTTTTCTTTATACTTACCAAGTACTAATTACATAGGTAAGTATTTCTAAGTAACAGTAGGTAGAATTTGAAAATTGTGGCAGCTATTCTTTGTTTCGGTGTAGGTCAGTGCCCCGGCCACTACCAAGGGGAATAGGTAAACAACTTGGCAAAGAAGCTCAATTTTATTTTTGCCATTTCATCCATGAGAGGGGAGGAGGGTGGGCTCCCATTCGGTAATTACTTGGTAAGTATAAACAAAACATTATTTTATTTTAAAAATATAATTTTTGTTTAAGTAACTTACCAAGTAGTTGCATAGCTGATTCCCACATTGTTGTTAGGATGTGGGATTCATGGATGAACAACTATTGCAATTATAACTGATAAAAGCATGCAAATAGAAAAATCTTGCCAGCATTAACATAATGCTTGTTGTTTCCTTACCTGTTAATAGAACTATAGCAAACAAAACTGGCTCTGGCGCAGCTACTCTCAAACATAGTGGAGGTGTGTGTTAGACCAGGGTCACCTACTACATAGTGAGGGCCTTACAGCGACAAACTCACCAAGTACTAGTAGAGCACAGGCATTGGCCCTGCCCTGGGCGCAGTACCATGAACAACAACAAAATGCCAGAATACCAACAAAACTACCTACATCAAATATTAAAAACAAAAACCACCACCCTACCATTGATTCTGTAGGGTGGGTATTCAGTATCAAGTACCACCAGACTCCCAAAGGACTCAACACCGGTTTTCAAGGCAAGAGTAAGTTTGGAAGGAATGCTTCCTATGCTTCTTCTCCCATTCCCATGCCAGCCACCGCGAATGGACCCAAGGTACTGCAATCATTCAAAATTGTCTCTACTTCTTACATTTCCAGTATGAGGACTGGAGAATGGAAGCTAATGAAGGTTATATTGTGAAGGCCAGAGATGACACCACTGCTCTAATCTCATGAGCCTTTGCCTTCAAAACAGGTAGAGCCTCCACTGCTAAATGAGAATGGGCATCCTGAATGAGGTCTCTAAGAAAGAATGGAAGAGTATTCTTAGAGAGAGAACATGAAGGGTCCTTAACAGAGCACTACTAATGTTTTTCAGTCCTGTGCATGTAAAACTTCAAAGCTCTCACTGGACAGAGAGTCCTCTCTTCATCCTCCACTCCTACTACACTAGACAAGTTCTTGATAGTAAAAGAATGAGACCAAGGTTTAGTAGGATTTTTCGTTTCTTAGCGAGGAAGCCTAAAGTAAATGAGACTAAAGCAAAGTAAATGAAACTAAAGCATCTCCATTAGAGAAACCAACCCTTTTATCTAGGGCTTGACTTTTTGCTCACTCTTCTGGCTGAGGCTAAAGCAATCAGGAAGAGTGTCTTTCGGGTCAAATTTCTGAGTGAGGCAGGAGCTAAAGGTTCAAAGGGAGGACCAGACAGCCATTTCAAACTATGTCTAAATTCCATGATACCTACTGGAGTGGCCTTACATTTGCATGTATCAAAAGACTTAATCAAGTCCAATAAGTCTTGATTTGAAGACAAATCCAATCTTCTGTGCCTAAATATAATAACTTAGCATAGCCTATATCCTCTGACTGTAAAAGACAATCCTCTAGACGTCCTTAGGTACAGAAGAAAATCGCCAATCTCTGTCATAGATGTTCGAGAAGAAGAGACTTGATTTCTTCTGCACCAAGCTCAGAAATGTTCCACTTGTACTGGTAGATGTTGGAGGACAAACTTTCTTCTATCTTCTACATTTCGAGATAGCCTCTGCAATCGCTCTTGAAAAACCCTTTGCTCTGAAGAGTAGGACAACAGTTTGAATCCTGTCTGAGCCAGTGTAGATAATCCTTGGTGGAACCTTAGTACACTGGAACCTTGACATACGAATTTTAATTTGTTGTTCCGTTACCAAAGTCGTATATCAAAACAGTTTGTATCAAAGCCTTTTTTCCCATTTAAAATAATGTAATATGTATTAATCCGTTCTAGCGCTATGAAACCACACCAAAAACACAGCTAAATTACATATATACACAATTTAATACAACAAATAAACAAGTAATAACACACATAATGATAAAATAAACATAGTAATGTGATAAATAATAATAAATGTTAATAAAATCAATAAAAAAAAGAAAGGAATTTTGTAATTCTTCACCGCAAAAAAGATGACGTGAGGCCAGCAGGAGGAGGTAGGGAGGGGTGGCAGGGACGATTAGTTCTCTTTTTATTTACGTATGTACAATAATAACTACGTAATAAACACAAATGAAATAACATTGCTAAACTAATTTTTTTTTTTTTTTTTTTTTTGAATTACCTAAAGACTTACTCATCATCACCTTCACGTCGGCCTTTTTGACCTCACTTTCTTGACTTTCATCACTTTCAGGTCTGGGCCTTTTGGATATTGTAGAAGGATTTCGACCATACTCATTAGCCAAATCGACAATACGAGCGCCACGTTCATGCTTTGCTATAATTTCATGTTTTGCTTCCATCGAGATAATTTTCTGGGTTTTTTCTTATTACCTGCTTTGTCTTTAGCTTTGGGACCCATGGTTAATAATAAAATAGACAAAATAACATGAAAAATAGGCCAATACAACGAACTACACAACGATGTGTTAACGATGCAGCACCAACAAACAAACAGACCGAATGCCATCTATCGGTCGCCTATACAACTATCACTCATCGCAAAATCGTATCTCAAATATTTCGTTGTATATCAAAGCATATATTTTCGCAAATTTTCTGTTGTATCTCAAAACATTCGTATATTAGGGCAATCGTATGTCAAGGTTCCAGTGTATGTGTGGTTTGTCCGAGCAGTTTTTCGTCTCTTGGGGGAGTAACCTGGGAAAATCTGCTAACAGACTTACCAGGTCCTGAAACCATTCCCTGAGAGGCCAGAAAGGAGCTATGAGGATCACTGATACATTCACATGTGACTGGAACTTTTTGTAACACCTGCCTGATCATTCTAGGGGTGAAGAAGCATAAAGTTTCTTGTGATAGTTCCACAAGCATGGCATCCACTGCCCATGCTGCTGGGTCTGGCCCTGGAGAGAATAAAGTGGAAGTTGGAGATTTTTGGAAGTTGCAAACGAGTCAATCATCGGTCTTTCCCACAACTTCCAAAGGTCTAGGCAGACAGCTGGATCCAGAGTCCATTCTCTAGGGATGACCTGATTGTTGCAACTGAGTTGGTCTGCTAAAACATTCATCCTGCCCTGCACAAACTTTTTCACTAGCTATGTGTGATTCAAGGTCTCTCACTGCCTCGCAGAGAGAGAAAGATTATGTCCCTCCTTGCTTGGCAATGTACAAGAGGGCTGTTGTGTTGTCCAAGTTTACTGCCACTATCTGACCTCAGACTTCTGGAGCAAAAGCTTGTAAACCTAGACTGATTACAGTCAGCTCTTTCAGGTTGATGTGCCAAGCCTTTTGAGCGGAGTTCCACATACCTGAGACTTCCCTGTTGCAAGCATTGCTCCCCATCCTATGTTGGATGCATCTGCAAACAAGGTTGAGCTCTGGTTCAGAGGGGAAAGCGACTTTCCTTCCAGAAATCTTCTCTCTGATCACCACCAAAGCAGATATTTGACTTCTAGCAAAATTGGGAACATGAAGTCATCTGAGAAATTTTTCCTGTTCCACTGGACCTAAGATAAAACTGAAGGATCCTTATATGAAGTCTGCCCAGTGAAACAAACTGTTCGATGGAGGATAAAGTTCCGAGCTGGCTCACCCAATTTCTGGCCGAGCACTTTGGGAGAGATAGGAAGTTGCCTACTGTGTGAAGACATGACTATACTCTCTTAGGGAGAGGGGGGGGGGGGGGGGGGGGGGGGGGTGGGGGGGGGGGAGACCTGAAAAAGAAGAGAGTCCAGAGTCATTCCCAAATACACTATTCGTCGAGTCGGGAATAGCTGGGATTTTGGCAGATTGATTACAAGACTGAGTTCCTGAGCTAACTTCAAAGTCTTTTGTAGATCTCTCATGCAACTTCGTTCCATCGCAGAGCAAAGAAGCCAAATCATCCAGATAGAGGACGATGTTGAACCCCCATCACATGTAGCCAACCTGCCCGAGGAGCCAGAACATGTGTGAACACTGGGGGAGCCATAGACAGACTGAAGCATAGGGCCCGAAACGGAAAAATTTGGTCTTTAAAGACATATCTCAGGTACTTCCTTGAGTCCGGATGAATGGGAACATGGAAGTACACATCTTGCATGTCTTTGGAGACCATCCAGTCCCCTCTATGGATAGAAGCAAGAATCGAGCAATCTGTCTCCATTTTGAACTTTGTCTTCAAGACAAAGGAATTCAGCACACTCATGTCCAGGACTGGCCTCCAGCCACCTGAAGACTTCAGGACCACAAAAAGTCAATTGTAAAAGCCTTTGGTCTGTGGGTCCTCCACTTTCTCGACCGCTTCTTTTAGAAGAGCAGACACCTCGTTGGCCAGAGCGGAATACTTCTTGGATCCGAGGCTGTCAACACAATAGGTTTAATGCTTTGGATATTAGAAACTATGTAAACTGCATTTTTGTTGTATTTTTTATAAAAAAAAAAAAAAACTTCAAATATTGATTATTTTGCATTTTTGGAATCATATTTCTTCTGTCAGATTGGCATCATAAGCAATGTAACCCTCTGGTGAATATAATTGAAAAGCATTGTATCCTCGGAACATCGTAAGCCAAACCCATTGTAAACCAGGGAATGCCTGTATTACTTGGTAAGTTACCTAAACAAAACATCATTTAGTAAAAGCAACTGGATAACCAGTCAATGATGAGTGACTACAATAGTAGTACAAGAACACCAACCAGCGGGTAGCCATGTCCAGCAGGAGCTATTCCTGTTCAAAGGAAAAGACAATTGTTGTTTCCTTTCTGGGGGTGGGGAGATGTCAAACACTGGAATGGGTAAAATAAATATATTTATTTCTGCCACTAAGTCACTCCAAGTAATTACAAAATTTGAGATTGTGACTTCACTAATTCACTATTTTAAATTGGTGAATGGACAGAAGGCCATAATTTTCTATTAAAAATGATATTGTAATGATACAATTAAGTTTGTTCATACTTACCTGGCAGATATATATATACTGCTGTATTTTCCGAAGTCCGACAGAAATTAAAAAAACTTACGACACACGTAGTGGGAGTCAGGTGGTTAGTACCCATTCCCGCCGCTGGGAGGCGGGTATCAGGAATCATTCCCATTTTCTATTCATAATTTTTATTTCCACTGTCTCCTGAGGGGAGGTGGGTGGGTACTTGATTATATATATCTGCCAGGTAAGTATGAACAAACTTAATTGTATCATTACAATATCATTTTGTTCTGAAACTTACCTGTCAGCTATATATATAGCTGAATCCCACCTTTGGTGGTGGGAGTAGACAGAATAGAAGATTTTAGGAAACATATATATGCAGATAAATGATATCTTGATTCCTTACCTGTTAGCATAGCTGACTTCGTGGTTACTGCCGCGTAAGTCTGCTTGTGCTACTAGAGTTGCCAGCGAGGTAGAGACCTATTATAGCTGGTGCACTCAAGATGATCTGTCAACGGGGGCGTGACCACGATGTGACTAGACCATTGACCATACATGAGGGCAACGAAGTAAAAAACCACCTGGCCTAGTCTACCAAAGGTATTCCACTAAACTAGACTAAAGAAGGGAGATCCGCCTCGGCGGTCAACCCACAACCAAAAACACACACAATTAAAAGCTCACCTAACCACTAAAGGAAAGGATGAGTGCTACCTCCTGCCCCCAAAACAGTGTCTGCAGCGACGTATGGTCCAGCGACGAGCAATGTTCGTATGTCGCTTTCACCTCCCGACGCAGGTAGTGTGGAAGCGAACACCGAGTTGCTCCGCCAATATGTGGCACTCAAAATGTCACTGAGTGCCATATTTCTGTGAAAGGCTATCGAGGTCGAAATAGCCCTCACCTCGTGGGCATTCACTTTTAAAAGCTTCATGTCACTATCACTACATGTGGAATGAGCTTCCTTAATGGTGTCTCTCAAGAAGAAAGAAAGCGCGTTCTTTGACATGGGAAGATCAGGCTTCTTAACAGAGCACCACAAGTTGCCCGAAGGTCCTCTACAGTCCTTCGTTCTGTCTAAATAGAATTTGAGAGCCCTGACAGGGCACAGGACTCTCTCTGGCTCATTACCCACGATCTCTGTCAAACCCTTGATTTCAAATGTCTTGGGCCAAGGGTTGGACGGGTTTTCGTTCTTTGCTAAGAACATAGGGCTTAAAGAACAAACAGCATCAGAGTTCTTAAACCCAACATGCTTGCTTATAGCCTGGATCTCACTAACTCTCTTCGCCGTCGCCAGAGCAGTTAGAAAAAGTGTCTTCCTTGTAAGGTTTCTAAGCGAAGCTAAGTTGAGAGGTTCAAAATTACTGGACATCAAAAACTTTAGAACAATGTCTAAGTTCCAAGAAGGAACTCTTGGTTGAGGTACCTTCGAAGTCTCGAAAGACTTCAGAAGATCATGAAGGTCTCTGTTATTGGCTAAGTCCAGTCCTCTATGCCTAAAGACTACAGAAAGCACACTTCTGTAGCCTTTTATCGTAGGCACCGCTAAGCGAACTTCATTCCTCAAGTAGAGAAGGAAGTCTGCGATCTGGCTCACAGAGGTAGAGGTGGAGGAAATGCCTTTCTTCCTCACCACCTCCGAAAAACAGCCCACTTGGATTGGTATCACGGCAATAGAAGAAGGTCTCCTTGCCGTTGCGATTGCTTTCGCCACAGGTCTTGAAAAACCCCTCGCTCTGGCCAACTTCTGGATAGTCTGAACGCAGTCAGACTCAGAGCGGGGGGAGGGTTTTTTGTGATACCTCTCGAAGTGGGGCTGTTTGAGTAGATCTATCCTTGGAGGCAGAGTCCTCGGAAAGTCTACTAGAAAAGACATGACCTCTGTGAACCAGTCGGTCGCTGGCCAGAAGGGGGCGATGAGAGTCATCCTCGTTCCCTCTGATGCCGCGAATTTCCTTATTACTTCCCCTAGGACCTTGAACGGGGGAAAGGCATATACGTCTAGTCCCGTCCAGTCCCAAAGAAGGGGCGTCTACTGCTAACTGCTCCTGGGTCTAGAACTGGTGAGCAGTACAGCGGGAGTCTCGTTGTCCTGGAAGTTGCGAAGATGTCTACGAGAGGACATCCCCATAACTTCCACAACCTCTGGCATACTTCCTGATGAAGGGTCCACTCCGTCGGCAGAAGTTGACCTTGTCGACTGAGCAGATCTGCACGGACGTTTTCTACCCTGATATGAATCTCGTCAGGATAGAGACGTCGTGTGCCTTCGCCCATAACAGGATCTCCTTTGCAAGGAAGAACAGGGATCGAGAGTGGGTTCCTCCCTGTTTCTTGAGGTATGCCAGGGCTGTGGTGTTGTCCGAGTTGATCTGCACCACATTGCCAGAGACTTCGTTCTGAAAGAACTGGAGCGCCAGATGAACTGCTGCCAGCTCCTTGAGGTTTATGTGCCAGGACACCTGTTCCCCACTCTCCAGGTGCCTGACACTTCCTCCCCCCCCAGTGTTGCTCCCCACCCAGCGGAAGACGCGTCGGAAAACAACACTAGGTCGGGGTTCTGAAGCTTGAGGGAAAGACCCTCTGCGAGCTTCAAAGGGTCGGTCCACCATCTTAGATGTTCCTTACCTCTTCTGATAACACCAGAATCGAATCCAAAGTGTTTTGGTGCTTCCAATTGTCCGCAAGGAAGATTGAAGAGGTCTGAGGTGCAACCTCCCTAGGGAAACAAACTTCTCCAGTGAGGAAATGGTCCCCAGCAGGGACTCATCCATTCCCTCACCGAGCATGATTCCTTCCCCAGAAAGGTTGACACTTTGCTTAGGCAATCTAGTTGTCGCCCCCTGGGACGGAAAAGCCCGCAAAAGCCACTGAGTCCATCTGAATCCCCAGATAGACTAAAGACTGAGAAGGGGTCAGATGTGACTTTTCGAGGTTCACCAGAAGCCCCAGGGACTTCGTTAACGACAAGGTCGTGTGAAGGTCCTCCAGACAGACCGGTCTTTCGAGGAGGCTCGTACGAGCCAGTACGTCCAGGTAGAGAGAGATCCTGACTTTGGAAAGATGAAGCCACCTCGCAATGTTCTTCATCAGTAGGGTGAATACCATGGGAGCAGTGCTGGAGTCCAAAGCAGAGAGCCCTGAATTGAAACACTTTTCCTTTCAGGACAAACCGCAGTATTTCCTGGACTTGGGGGTGGATGGGACGTGGAAATACGCGTCTTGGAGATCTAGTGAAGCCATCCAATCCCCCGGTCTTAAGGCTCCCATCACTGACTGAGGTGTCTCCATCTTGAACCTCTGCTTGATGACAAAGAGGTTCAGGTTGCTGACATCGAGTACCGGTCGCCATTCCCCGACTGCTTTGGCACCAGGAACAGTCTGTTGTAAAATCCGGGGGAATTCAGGTCGGAGACCTGTTCTACGGCGTGTTTCACGATCATCTGATCTAACAAATCGGTAAAGCGAACTTGTTGCTTTTCTCCCCGATAAGAAGGAGACATGTCCCTGGGTGTCGTAGACAGCGGGGGTGGTTTCAGGAACAGGATCCGGTAACCCTTCTTTAAGATGTCCAAGGACCATTTGTCCGCACCTCTCTCTTCCCAGGCTTGCGCAAAAAGCTGAAGCCTGGCTCCAACCGGTGACTGAAGGACTTCTGCTTCACTTCTTGTTCTTGGCAAGCGCAGTGGCTCTGCCTCTGGAAGTGCCTCTTCCTCGAGGGGCTGGTCTCGAGGAAGAACTACCTCGAAAGGGCTTCGATTTCTTGAGAATCAAAACTCCCGAGGACGAAGGAACCGCAGGTCTCCTTGAAGATTGTGCGAGGAGATCTTGCGTGGCCTTTCTCCTGTAGGCTGGTAGCAATGTCTTTTACCATAGCCTGGGGGGGGAAGAGATGATCCGAAAAAGGAGCGAAGAGCAATCTGCTTTTTGTGACGGAGAGACAGATTTAGCTGTAAAATTGCAAAACAGGGATCTCTTCTTCAAGAGCCCTGTGCAAAAGTGAGCTGTAAGCTCCTCCGAACCATCTCTGACGGCCTTGTCCATACACGACATTACGCTGGACAGCTCCCCCCGCCCCCAGACTAATCGAGTCGGAACTCCTAGACTTGGCATCCAGAACTCCCAAACACCAATCTAGAAAGTTGAAGACCTCTAACGTCCGAAAGAGGCCTTTAAGGTGGTAGTCCATTTCCGTAGTAGACCAGGAAACTTTCGAAGAGGACAGGTGAGACCTCCTCGAGGCATCCACAATGCTAGCGAAGTCTCCTTGAGCTGACGAGGGAAGTCTAATACCTACGTCTTCTCCCGTTTCATACCAAATGCCAGCCTTCCCACTAAGTCCTCGAAGGTGGCAGGGCAAAAGAAGTCTTTCCCTGAGACTTCCTTTTTCTCCATCCAGTCATGGACATTACGAAGAGCCCTCTTAGTTGAAAGGGACTTCTTCATTCTGACAAATGCCGAGACCTTGTTGATCTTGGAAGAAGAAAGTTGTGAAGGAGGAGAGCGAGGAGCTTCCGGGTGAAACGTATCTCCAAACTCTGATTGAAGAAGCGGGTCAATACCTGGTAGTTGGAAGAGACTGCCGCCAAAGGTTTCTCATCATCCACTTCAACCGAAGCGTCGCTAACCTCTGCTTCCGACACAGGTGAAGTTGGAGGAAATAAGGCTGGACTAAGACTATCTGGTCTAAGTTTCCAAGAGGCGCGTTGCTGTGAAGTGGAAGCAAAGCTGACTCCTTAATAGAAACTCTGGTCGTATCTCTAAGACCCGAAGAAACTTGCAAAGTCTCATCAAAAAACAGGTGGGAGACGACGAAAATCCACATCTTCGTCCACCCGGAGCGTCCGCTGGCGCACACCTGGCGTCCGCTGGCGCACACCTGGCGTCCACTGGCGCACGCCTGGCTGCAACTAGCGCGGGATTGGCGTCCACTCGCGTTGCTGCTGGCGTCCGCTGTGGCGCACGCTTGGCGTCCACTGGCGTGCGAATGACATTTACTAAAGCGCGCTTAACATCTCGCGCGCGCTCTGCTTCCGCTGGTGCACTCTTAGATGCCCACTGGCGTTCGCTTGGCTTCCGACCGAGCGTCAGGATCGTGAACTTGCACCGAAGCGTTCACGCAAGTATCGAGCTCTCGCACCGCAAGCTTACGAGCGGTTAATACCGCTTCATGCGCAGAGCGAGCAAAATCCTCTTCACGTCCTCCAGAGAGCCGCTGGGGAGTCGCACGAACTCTAGCAGGCGAAGAAAGTGGAGAGATAGACGAGCGAGGAGAGGGAGAGGGAGACCTTCTAGATCTCTTCACAGGCAGACGGTCATCCTTTCTCCTGGGGACGTGGTTGCGTCCCTTTCTTTCTTAGCAAGAGCATCAGCAAGTTGTTGCTGCAAAGAGCGCAGGATCTTCTCAGTAGGATAGGATTCCTTGTCAGGTGACGGGCTGATCCTGTGAGAAGACGAGGGGCGAGGGGACGCCTTCTTCCTTCTCCCAGAAACTGCCGTAGCACGCGCTCGAGAGCGACTGGGGCGCTCAACAAAGTAATCATCCGATGACTCTTACGCTTCTTCTGTGGCGGGAAGGCTGTGAACACACTCTCAGGCGATGATCGCCTCTCGAGAGCCAAAACTGGACGTGAAGCGTCACGATCACCAACGCTCCTTTTCAGCGGGCGTGAAACAGAATGAGAGCTCCACCCCTTGTGCGGGGAGGAAGCCTCTGAAGAAGAGAAACACTCTTTCAGGGGAGACGTGCACGCGCACGCTCCTTGGCAGTCTGTGTAACGTCAACAGATACTGCCGAAGGCACGTCAGATCGGTGGGCGTTCCCCGTAACCTCCTGCGGCTTTCGACATGCCCTCTCCCTGAAACCTGGGAGTCCGGCAGCGGTCTAGGCCTAGAGGCGAAATGGGGCCGATCTGACGCACCCTCCACCAACGAAGGAGCACTGTCACGCACTGCACTTTGCACCTTCACTTTTGCCTTCTAAGGCGAGCACTTTAGATTCTAAATTACTAATCGACTCTAAGATAAGTGTAAGGGTATTACCCTCCAGACACTGTTTCAGGGCCCGAAGGCAACACTACAGGGTTAGGAGTAGTGATTAAAGGAGGGTTAGTAGGAGAAACATGAACTTCCTGACGTTTACCTGAAACGCTCCTGGAGGAAGACCTCCTTAACCTATCCCGTTCAAGCTTACGCAGATAGGACTCATACGCTCTCCATCCAGAATCAGAAAGACACTCACATTCCTTGCAGCGACTTTCATACATACAATCATGCTCTCTGCAACTCTTACACAAAGTATGAGGGTCTACTGATGCTTTCAGTAGCCTACCTCGACAATCACTCTTGGTACAAAACCTGGCGCTAGCCGAACTAGAACCAGACATCTTATTTAAAGAGAAATCAAGCTAAAATCAATCAAATCCACAATTAACGTGTGCCTAGCCACCGATCCAAAAGTCAAGATACCAAAAAATCAAAAAGGGGTACTTATAGTATCCAAGTTTCCTAAATTCGAGACGGAGGTGCTGAAAACTGTGTTTACAACACCGGCGACAGAAAAATTATGAATAGAAAACAATGGGAATGATTCCTGATACCGCCTCCAGCGCGGGAATGGGTACTAACCACCTGACTCCCACTAGTGTGTCGTAAGTTTTTTAATTTCTGTCGGACTTCGGAAAATACAGCTATATATAATATCTGACAGGTAAGTTTTCATGAACAAATGGAAAAATGATATTGTTATGATACATAAAGTTTCATACATACTTACCTGGCAGATATATTCATAGCTGATCGACTCCGTCGTCCCGACAGAAATTCAAATTTCGCGGCACTCGCTAAACAGGTAGGTCAGGTGATCTACTGCCCTGCTCTGGGTGGCAGGACTAGGAACCATTCCCGTTTTCTAATCAGATTCTCTCTTCCACCTGTCTCCTGCGGGGAGGCTGGGTGGGTCTTCAATTGTATATATCTGCCAGGTAAGTATGTATGAAACTTTATTGTATCATAACAATATTCATTTCAATATTCAACTTACCTGTCAGATATACATAGCTGATTGACACCCTTTGGTGGAGGGCAAGAGACAGCTAACTACTGACTAGACAGGTAAACAACATATGTTGTAGGTATTTATAGACCTTGGTTCCTACCTTATCAGGTGGAAGACTTCCTAGCTACTGCCCAGGAGTCTGCTTCACCTCAAGAGCCTTAGCGAGATAATGATCTGCGGCCAAGAGTTCTTGTGGGTCTGTCGATGGGGTTTCATCCGCTTACTCGGCAGAGCCTAACTGGCATTTGTCAATGGGTGCTAATCCGCTTATATGACAACCACGCCTCTTTAAGGAGCACACAACCGATCCCGATCACCCGATCCTAATACCCGTGTTAGTTCTAAGATTGTCAAGAGCCATCCCCGAACTCTTAGCAAACAACCAAAAACTCGATAATCACACATACAAAAGTAAAAAAAAAAATTTTTGTACCCCTCTAAAAGTCAGTTGCCACTCGATCTCCTAGTGAAGAGAAGTGAAGGCCGCCTGTGCGACATCTGACACTTCCATGCACAGGAAATTCAAGAACACATCTGACAAGAGGGTACGTACACTTAATTAAGAATCGGTGCTCGCTCCATTACCCAGAACCGTCTGTGCTGACACAAACGGACCTAGAGAATAATCATTTCTCATACGTAACTCGCACATCCTTTAAGGGGGCCGGCCGGCTAATGCCGTTTTTTAACGACAGGACTTTGACATTCATACCACTTTCATAAGGTGACTTGGGACATCTCCAAACCGCATATGATTTTCGCCTCTGACCTTCGGTTTTGTGACGCCAGGGCGATTTATCCCGAAAATAACCACTTTTCAAATTCTATCTCCTCCCTTGATATTTAATATTAAGACCTGGGATTACTACCATATATAAACCTGATGTAGACCTCCAATCAAATGGAGAGTTTTTTTTTCTAAAAGTAATTTTTTTGCTAGATATGAATTTTTCAATATGGTAAAAAAAATAAACCCTATAAATCACAAGAAAAAATGTATAAAAAAAGACGAAACAAAAATTGGAAAAAAGGGCTCTATTTGATTGTTCTATAATGTCTTTCTGAGTTATATACCAAATTCCAATGTTATAGCTTTAAAACTAAGTGAGGAGATAGACTTTGAAGGTCAATAAGTATAGTTTTGAGATACGGGCGTTCAAAGTTTTCCTTCGTATTTCTATAAAGACAAAAAAAAATGTTAATAAAATAATGATTATTATGATGTATATTTCTTTTTTTGTATATTAATAAACCAAAACTATTTTATTTATCATAATTTAATCATAAATAATGATCCCTTTGCTCATATATCGTAGCTTGGGGCACTGCTTGAGGCAAGATGGGGCACCTCCTTCTACGTAACCCCCTCTCTCCCCCTTCACTAACTCGGCTTATTACAGTGAATTTTCTTCTGTATGTTAGCGAGATGTTTTCCTGTATTTTCCTCTTTGGCATGATAAAATTCTTGCTGAAACAAAGATAAACAAACATAAATGCAAGAGAATGTCAGAGGTGAAACTCGAAGATGTACTCTCTTTTTACAAAGGCAATTTAATAATCATGATTATTATGAATTTCATAGTCCATTTTGGGTATTAAAAAAAACAAAAACAATATGTTATTTATCATAAATGAAGATCTCTTTGCTCAAAGATCGTAGCCTTGGGCATAGTGTGACGTGTGCTGTCAGGCAAGAAGGGGTCGTTACTAAGCAACCCTCCCCTCTCTCTACACTAACTACGCATATATTATGATATTCTGTATAATGCTTGAGCGATTTTTCTTCGTCTGTATGTTACCGAGATGTTTTCCTTGTCTTTTCCTCATTGGCATGATGAACTTCTTGCGAAACATACATAAACATACATGAAAGCAAGCGAAAGTCACGAGGTGAAACTCGAACGTGTTATCTACTTGAAGTCTGTGGTCGCACTGATTCATGGTTGAAGTTGAACCAGAATACCAGATACACGCTTCTGCGAGCCACAGAATCTCTACAGATGCCATTTCTCACAATTTCTTTGCCAATAATTATCAAAATTTACGATAACAGAAGAAATATTGCATTTTCTTGTACGGATGAATGTTTTAGGCTTATTGAGTTATGTTTACTAATTACCTTGTAACTACGAAAGTAAGAGGAATTTTGAACGAAATATTTCGTATACGTATTCTCAATTGCCATATGAAGCTCCATGAATTTTTTCATGACTTTGCATTTTTCGCCCTATACCACCATATATAGGGGTTCCGGCCGGCCCCCTTAAGTAATGAGATGCAAACACTGAGTTGCATCTCCAATAAGTTGCATCAAAAATATTTTTTTAAGTGACATATTTCTTTGGAACGCAATAGACGTCGCGATTGCCCTTGACTTCTATGAGCTCTCACTCTTAATAGATTAAAAGTGTCATCTGGGCAGTTCTTATGAGCCTCGGTAATGACACTTCTAACAAGAAGGCCAAGGCATTTTTAGACATTGGTCTCTTGGGGTCCTTTACTGAGCACCATAGACCGTGTTGCGAACCCCCCCCAACTGCTTCTTCCTGTCCAGATAGAATTTAAGTGCTCTAACTGGGCAAAGGGATCTTTCTGTCTCTCTGCCTACCAGACTAGTAAGTCCTTTTACCTCGAAGCTCCTGGGCCAGGGATTCGAAGGGTTCTCATTTTTGGCAAGAAAGAGAGTCTGGAAATGAACAAACAAATCGCAGAGTCTCCTTTGAAGCCAACTCGTGACTCAAGGGCGTGCAACTCGCTGACTCTTTTTGGCTTTTGCCGTAGCGAGAGACAGCAAAAGAAAATAAACACTTTCTAGTGATATCCCGAAATGAAGCCGTGTGTGGTGGTTCGAACTTCTCGGAGGAAAGAAATTTCAGGATCACATCCAAGTTCCAGCTTGGAACCCTAGGTTCTACTGACTTTGATGTTTCAAAGGAACGAATGAGATCGTGCAAATCTTTATCATTCGTCAAATCTAATCCCATTTCTGAAGACTGCTGAAAGCACACTCCTGTACCCCTTAATAGTTGGTACAGAGAGATGCGACTTTTCCCTCAGGAAAAGAAGGAAATCCGCAATTTCGGTCACAGAGGTATTGGAAGAGGACAGCTTCTTCGACCTGCACTAGCTTCTGAAAACTTCCCACTTCGATTGGTACACTCGCCTAGTAGATGATCTGCGGGCTCTGGCAATTGCGCTTGCCACCTTGCGAGAAAACCCTCTCGCTCTGACAAGTCTTTCGATAGTCGAAAGGCAGTCAGAGCAAGAGCGGGTAGATTTTGATGGTACCTCTCGAAGTGGGGTTGTTTGAGCAGATCTATCCTGTTTGGAAGAGATCTGGGGAATTGTCCACTGTCCACTACATTACCTCTGTGAACCAAATTCGGGATGGCCAATATGGGGCTATCAGCGTCATTTTGGTTCCCTTCCAGGCCAATACTTTCTGACTACTTCCCCCAGTATCTTGAATGGGGGGAAAAGCGTACACATCTAGCCCTGACCAGTCCAGGAGAAAGGCGTCTATTGCATAAGCCCTGGGATCTTCTACTAGGGCGCAAAATGTGTCTATCCTTTTGGAGAGGAACGTGGCGAACAGATCTATTTGAGGCTTCCCCCACCAGTACCAAAGGCTCTGACAGACTTCCAAGTGGAGGGTCCATTCTGTAGGAAGGACCTGGAACCTCCTGCTCAGTCTGTCCGCTCTCACGTTCCTCTCCCCTTGGACAAATCTTGTTAGGAGAACTACATTCCTTTGATTCGCCCAAATCAGCAGATCTCTTGCTAGTTCGTATAGGGCGAGAGAGTGAGTTCCTCCTTGTTTTTTGACATAAGCCAGAGCGGTAGTATTGTCGGAGTTTATCTGTACCACTTTGTCTCTGACTATGTGCTCGAAGCTCTTTAGCGCAAGGTGAATTGCTAATAGCTCCTTGCAATTTATGTGCCATGACACCTGTTCTTCCGACCAGGTGCCTGACACTTCTTTGGATCCTAAGGTTGCACCCCAACCTGTCTCCGACGCGTCTGAGAACAATGTCAGGTTTGGGTTCCGCACTTCCAGGGATACTCCTTTGTTCTCTTCTAAGGGGGTCAACCACCACCTTAATTGGTCTTTTATTTCCGCTGAGATTGGAAACGTGTTCGAGAGTTGTCCTGTCTTCCAACTCCAACTCCTTCTCAGGAAGAACTGAAGCGGACGGAGATGTAGTTTTCCTAGAGGAAAGAACTGTTCGAGCGAGGAAAGGGTCCCCAGAAGGCTCAACCATTCCACCCTCGCTGAAGTGCGCACTTTCTCTAAGAAGCTCGATACTGTGGTACAACCTTTCCTTATTCTCTCTTGAGAAGGAAATACTCGAAAACCCCGAGAATCCATCTGAATCCCCAGATAGACCACGTTCTGGCTGGGGACCATCTGAGATTTCTCGAGGTTTACGATCAATCCTAATGCTTTCGTCAATTCCAAAGTTGTTGACAGATCCTCCAAACACTGCTTTTGAGACCTGGCCCTGATGAGCCAGTCGTCCAGGTATAGGGAGACGTTTATCCCTTTCATATGTAGGTGTCTTGACACATTTTTCATCAAGTCTGTAAAGACTTGGGGAGCCGTGGATAGGCCGAAACACAGGGCCCTGAACTGATAGATCCTTCCCTCGAACATGAAACGAAGGTACTTCCTCAACGAATGGTGAATCGGGATGTGGAAATATGCATCTTGAAGGTCTAGGGACGCCATCCAATCTCCTTGACGGAGTGCTGCAAGGACTGAAGCAGACGTTTCCATGTTGAACTTATGTTGTTCTACGAATTTGTTCAGCGCACTTACATCCAGTACTGGTCTCCATCCCCCCGAAGCTTTCGCTACAAGAAACAAGCGATTGTAAAACCCCGGGGAGCTGTGATCCAGTACAGTTCTATTGCTCTTTTGTCCCCACATCTGCTCCACCATTTGACAAAGAGTATCCATCAGAACAGGGTCCCTGTATCTGGCGGACAGTTCCCTCGGTGATGTTGTCAAGGGGGGCCTGTCCTTGAATGGGATATAATAACCCTTCTTGATGATCGACATCGACCAAGGATCGGATCCTATGTCTTCCCAGGCTCCCGCAAAGAACTGTAACCTGGCTCCTACAGGTGTCTGGAGGATAGTTTTCTCATTTTCCCTTCTTAAAGGGACGGAAGGAAGATCTTCCACTTCTCTCCGTTGTCTTCCTTCTGGCGATAGATCTAGCCGGAGGGCCTCCTCGAAAGGGCTGCTGCTGCTGAGCAATGTCTCTCACCAACTGAGAAGGGAATAAATGTTCTGAAAGAGGTGCAAACAACAAAACTGACCTCTGCGAAGGAGAGACGGCCTTAGTGAGAAAAGCACAGTGAACCACCCATCTTCTTTAGTATTCCCGCAAACCAAAGAGGAAGCAGAACTTCCGCCGATCCATCTTGAACCAGCCTTATCAATACATGTGAGGATACTATGTAAGGCTTCAGGTTTAGTTGTTCCTTTTCCTGGGATTTCTTAGCCAGAACCCCAAGGGACCAATCCAGGAAGTTAAATACTTCTAAAGTGTGGAAAAGTCCCTTGAGGAGGTGGTCCATCTCCGAAAGACCCCATGTTGCTCTGGCCGAATTTAAGGCGTGTCTCCTCGAGGAGTCTACGAGACTCGAGAAGTCGGACTCAGCTGAGACGGGCAGAGACAATCCCATATTCTCCCCATTTCATACCATATGCCTCTTCTACCCATTAGTTTAGCAGGAGGCATACAAAAGACTGTCCTTCCTAACTCCTTTTTTGTCTTGATCCAGGAGTCAAGAGATTGTAGGGCCCTCTTCATGGATATGGCAGGCTTCATTTTCAGGAAAGAGGAAGACTTGTGAGCTTTCGTGCTTGAAAAGAGAGAGCGTGGAGAAGGAGGAGCAGCTGGAGTCAACGAATCCCCATACTCTTCTAAAAGGAGAGAAAGAAAGAAACTTTATAAATTTGAAAGTCCCTCTTTGTTAGTAATCTCATCCTCCGAGACGTCTTCTAAGTTAATAGGCTTGGAAGGAGAAGGCTCCCTTCTTTCGTCTGTCTCCTCTCTTGATCTCTTCCTTTCCGAAGAAGAAGTACTTCTAATAGGAGAGGAGTAAGAGTTACTATCTCTCTACGCCTATCTTTAGGAGAGTCATGGATAATTTTTAGTTTGATGTCTGGAGGACTCCTGGCGGTTGTCAGGCCCTTCATGTAGAGAATGCGCCTGGCGCTTAGCAGGAGTATCTCGCTCAGAATACTCCTGGCGCCCTGGGAGGAGTATCGTGTTCGGAATATCCTGGCCACCTGGGAGGCGCAATGCGCTTCGAATAGATTCCCTGGCGTCTGGTAGGCGGCATCGCGCTCCGAATATCTCCTGGCCCGCCTTGGAGTATTAAGCTCAGAATACTCCTGGCGCCTGGGAGAAGTATCGAGATCGGAATACTCCTGGCGCCTGGCAGGCGTATCACGTTCCAAATACTCCTGGCCTTTGGAAGGCGCATTTAGTTCCAGAATACTCCTGGAGCTTGGCAGGTAGTATCGATCATGGTAGGCGGATTTCGCTTGGCAGGTGCGATTGCGCTTAGCAGGCGCTTCGCTCCTATCAGGAGCTTCCTCTTCTCCAGCTGGATCTCGGTGCTTGGTTGGAGTTCTAGGTCTTGAACGATCTATGGGAAACTCAGGCTCTTTGCGCCTACTTGGCGCCTGGCTCCTAGCTGGCGCCAGGCGCTTGGCAGGAGTTACTCCTCCCGTTTCCACTTCTCGGCTGTCTAACGCTCCGCTCCCCCCAGAGATGGCCGCCTATGCGACAACTCCCCTGGAAGGCTCGTTGCGCCTGACAGGAGATCAGTATTTGGATCTTTTAATCGAAGTCCTATCATCCTTCTTACGAGTAGGCTCCTTGGAAAGTACTCCTACCAAAGACGCTAATTGCTCCTGCATATTTAGCAAAATTTTCCTGGTCGAGGGATTCGTTCGAATCAGGAGAGGGAGATCTGGAAGGCGCACGAGGATCTCTTACAGCCCAAGGATCTAACTCCTTCCTAGCCTTCTTTATTACCGAAGGCGCATCTTCTTCAGAGAAGCGCTCGGGGCTAGAATTGAGTTCAGGTTCTTTCCAATTCCTCTTCAGCGGACGGGAAAGCTTTGACTCCTTCCATCCTCTTCTCGGAGAAGGCGAACTAGAAGACGAAAAGCACTCTCATAGGACGCTTTTTCCCTATAGCGGTCCCTGGCAGTCTGAGAGTAACAGATTCTGCCGAAGGGACGCCTGATCGTTGGGGATTCTCCACAACCTCCGTAAGGCTTTCGACTTTCCTTCTCCTCTGGGCCAGGGAGCTTGGAAGCGGTCTAGACCTGGGAGCGTCGCAGAGGACGAACCAAAGACACCCCCTCCACCACACTGGGGACACTAAAATCACTTGCAAAGCCACATTCACTTTTCTTACCTACCAATGCTGCATTTTTTCCTGCATTTACTGAAGGGAAGCTCTGAGTTCCGCAATTTCCGAAGCAGAATCAGAGGGGTAAGCAACCTGTGAACGGGCTGAAACAGAATGCGAATAATTATCAGAAGAGGCAGCTACAGAACTAGATAGAAGTTCACGAGATCTAGACATTCTGCGGCTTTTGTAAACCGCCTTCCTCTCTCTATCTTTCTCTAACTTCTTCAAACGTAAGAAGTTAGATTCTTCCATTCTTGCGCACATCAGTTTCTCGCACTCGTTACACGTGTTCTCAATCGAACACTCAAACCATTCTACATCCACTGCATGCAGTGTGAGGATCTACCGAAGCTTTCGGAATCCTCACCTTACAGCCCTCATTCACACACACTTTGAAACTAACACTAGAGTCAGACATATTCACAAAAAATCCAAAGCCAAGTCCAAAAAAACAGTCCACGATAGCGAATGCCAAACAACGATCCAAGTACGTCACCACAAATCAGTCGAAAGATGATCAAAAAGCGTTGCAAAAAAAGAATTCCAGTCAGGAGCTAGTAACAACAATGTTGATACCACCGGCGACAGAGAGAATCTGATTAGAAAACAGGAATGGTTCCTAGTCCTGCCACCACCAGAGCAGGGCGGTAGATCACCTGACCTACCACTGTAGCGCGTGCCGCGAAATTTGAATTTCTGTCGGGGACGACGGAGTCGATAGCTATGTATATATCTGACAGGTAAGTTGAATGCATGAAATGACATTTGTATAATAAAACAAAGTTTTAATTATACTTACCAATAATTACATAACTAAGTTTCACTCGCCCAGAAATTAAAATCCCAAAATTTGCAGGTTGTGCTAATTTATTATTTTCTTTTTTTTTTTGCTAGGTAACCATACCCACCCACTTTTGGGGTAAAGCAAGGAACAACTTGGCAAAGAGCTCAGTTTATTTTATGCCCCTAATAATAAATCCAAGCTAGAGGACAGAAGGTGGGTTCCAATCATGTAATTACTGGATAAGTATGATTAAAACTGGGTATTATCATAAAAATGTCATTTTTAATTATGTAACTTACCCAGTAATTACACGCTGATTTCCAACATTGAGAGAGGTAGGAAGCATGGATAGATCTACCTCAAAGCTTTATTGATGTAAGCAGTTTGAGAATAGAAAGCTTTGCCAACATTAATAAAATATTTGCTGTTTATTTTACCTGATAAGAGATTGGTTGGTTGGTTTTATAAAGTTTAGGTGTAACACCAAGCACTGGGGCAGCAAAGGCCATTCAGTGCATATGTATAACTTTATGAAATTATAAGACGTGTATATCAAATAGCAGGTTATTTCTTTGAGATAATTTACTATATTTTGAAGTGAGCATTTTCTTCCAATACTTCTTCAAGTGGTATATTATATATGTTTGTTGGATCTTCGTTTTCTTTCGAATTTATGGCATTCAATTAGCATATGACAGACTGTGACAAGAGTACGACAATGGTCACAGTAAGGGGCCTGTCTTTCCTCACCTTGCAACATCAAGTATTTGTGTGTTAAGTATGCATGTCCTATTCTTAATCTTGTTAATATGACATCTTCCCTTCTTTGACATTGTTGTCTATTCCAAGATTTTACAGATGATTTAACATGCTTTAATTTATTATTTTATTCTAGCCATTCTTTTTCCCATTTTTCCTTTTGACAGACAGTATTCATTTATTGTTGTTTTAATGTTATTGTAAGGTATTTGTATTTTTTTTGATAGACTTCTTTTTTACTGTCTTTTTGGCTTCTTTATCCACCTCTTCATTACCCTTTATGCCCACATGGAAAGGGACCCAACATAGTTTTATAATTATAGATTTCTGTTTTACTATTATCTATCCACTCCCTTATTTCTTCAATTACGGGATGAGAAATTGTTAATTGTACAGTGGTACCTATCGAGATACAAAAGGCTCAACTTACGAAAAACTTGAGATACGAAAGCCAATACGAAAAATTTAATGGCTCTACATATGAAAAGTTTTCAAGATACGAAAGGTTTCTGTAAAGTCCGAGATTCGCCCGAACCACCGATAACAATTTTGAAACTCGCGCGCCGCCAACTTAGTAGACTCGCCACCATCCACCTGCTCTCCCATTGGTTCCTGATGCTAGTCGCAGCCATGAGATCCTTCTCTCCTATTAGCCAGCATCCCTCACATCATGCATCTATGTACGTGGTGGCGTGCCTCGGCCACTCAGTACCAGCATCGTTATCGTACGCACGCGGTATTCGTTTCGGGATCGTCAACTGTTTCTGAATCTACTAGTCAGAGTTGACATTGTGATGGTGTTTGTGTCATGTGTATTTTAAAAAAAATTTCTCATTTCTTTTCACAGAAAATGGAAAAAGAAGAGCACCTCTTGAGTGACTACATTGACGACATATATGATATGATTGACCAAGATCTCTCTCGTGGGATAAGTGACCAAGATCTCTCACATGGGATAAAGTGATCAAGGTCGCTCTCATGGGATAACTGGAAAACTTTGCAAGGTTGGTAGAATCTCCACTCCCTGCTGAACAGAGGGTGTTGACCAATCATTTACAACATGCATACCAAGTATAATCAAGGCACTTCAGTTTATGTTGAAGGTCAGCAGCTGAACATTCAGTACCCAAATCAGTTGCAGAGAGAGCATTTGGTTGAACAGGGTTTTGATGGACACCAGGGCCAACAGAGTCATGAGGTGCAACAATTAGTAGATAATTATCAAGACGGGCAGCCGTTAATGAACACTATGCGCTGCCCTTATGGGAGATTGCCGCTTTTCGTAAAGTGCAATCGTTTATAGAAAAAAAGACACCCCGAAAGGCTCACAGGTTGTATGCTTGCGCAGGTTCGATGACGTTTGCCCGATCAGTCATTTCAGGAACATTGTGAAAAGTAGGCAGAAGCATCTTCCTTGGATCGTTATTTTTTAAAGAGGCCTTTAGCATTAGCAGGAGTAAGCAAAAAGGAAGAACCAAGTGATAAAAAAATGATTTGCATTGTAGTGGTTTAGGGATATATGGTCTCAACTCTCTTGTCTGCCCTAAAACTTTAATTGTTAAAGGGAGTTCGTTTCCTTCAAATTTTAGTTTAGCTACATGTATATTTATCTTTGAATTTTTCCTACTTGGGATATCATAGATGTCACATTCTTCAATGTTTTTTTATCTTTCTTAAGCGAGTCCATCAAAATATTTCTATCTATTAATTCGTCATCATTATTTGGCAGGATTATAGTACCATAGATACTATTAAGTTTATTGTGTTTGTTGACTTTTAATTTTGTTATCTATATTCGTAATTTGCAAGTAATTTTCTGATTGAGCTTTAGTAGTGTTTCCACTAACCATGTATTGGTTTGTGTTTTCTGTTGGGTATCTGTCAGTCAGTAAATAATTTTCTAATTTTAAATTTTAAATTTTTTTTTTCACTTTCTATTGTCAAAAATCTTGTCCAACTGTCCTTTCCAAAAAGTGAATCAAATAAAGCTAGAGAAGGGCTAGGCTGGAATTTTCTTTTGACAAATCTTTTAGGCCTAATAAAAGGCTCCATAGTTGGTATATTTTGGATTGAAGTATCCAAAAGGGTGTCCTTGTTCGTATCCAGAGTCGATGAGAATTTAGTGTCAAGGGGTCACATTTTCCAGGGGATAGGGTTCCATAGTCTATTTCCATTTTTTCTTTTTTAAATTACAGAGAAACCAACTGCAAGTCATGGAAAAAACTGGGTCTCCTCTCAAAGACTTCCCCTTCACCAAAGACACATAGCAGAGACCAACTCCCATATGCCCACTCCCTACCCTACCCCGAAGGGATGGCTCTATCATAACATGATTGGCTCAAGTGTAAGCAAAACCCGCATGATAGGGACCAAGGGCATAGCTAGTATGCAATCATTCCCACTCATGTTATTTTAGAGGGCAATCCGGATAAATTGCCGAGAGTCCTACTGTGGACACTATACCTCCCAGGATTTCCATAGGCAAGTCCCCACAGGTAGTCCCGCCCCAATAAATAACTGATGTAGAATCACATCAATATCCTCAAGGTCCAACCATATTCAAGTGGCGGACCAAACCACTATAGTCCCTGGCATTTGGATCATGGTCAAGCCTAAAGTTCAGAGGACCCAGCTCCTATCCAACCTGCACGAGTTTTAGTGAAGAAGGAGGACATCTGGGGGAGCAACTGAGTGATAGAAAGTAAGCAGATTGGAGATAATCAAGTAAGAAAAAAATTGAGACATTTAGATTCAAAACTAGGAGATAATTCTCCCAGTTCGAAAGCCCTCTTACCCGCTACGCAGTTCCAAACATAGGTTGGAAATGTGCAAACTCCGTCAAGGCAGTCTCATCTTAAGAGGGACCTGATATAAGAGTTGCTGCAAGAAGATACTTCCTCCGGTTGTCACTCATCTTATCATGTAGTGGCGTGGCGGAATAGCTGTGGAGCACCTACTACTTTAGTGAGAACTTTGTAGCAAAGGATAATTCCATTGGCTAACAGAGATAATCAAAGTGCCCCTGCCCAGGGCTCAGTACCAAAAAACAAAAATAACCAGAAACATGAAAGATTGTTATCTATACCCAAAACATATCCATAAAAAACACCTATGTAATACCCAAAACATATCCATAAAAAACCAAAACCACCACCACCCTACCAAAGGAAAGTTAGGATACTCCATGTACTTCATACCTCCAGGATTCCTACATTTCCTTTCCCAACACCACACCAGCCGATAAAAACGGATCCAGGGAACTGTATTCATCATACATAGTTTATATGTCACGAAGATAATGTGAGGCAAAAACAGACTTACATTTCCAAAATGCATATTGAAATATTGCTGCCAGAGATAAATTCCTTTTAAAAACCAACGACGTGGTTACTGCTCTAATTTTGTGAGCTTTTACCTTACAAAGAGGGAACACGTCTTCCTGAACTGAAGAGTGAGCTTCACGGATGACGTCTTAAGGAAGTACGCTAGGGCATTCTTAGACAGTGGTCTGGAGAGATTCTTAAACTGAGCACCACAGACTGTAAGAGTTGCCACAAATATCTTTTGTTCTGGGCAGGTAATATTTTAAGGACCTCACGTGACACAGAATCCTTTCATCTTGTGGGGTGGGACTATTGTGTATGTCCCAGTTATGTTAACTATCTTTTACTAATTTTATTGTAAATATAAATATAATAATAGTTAAGTTAGAGATCCAGAGTTTCTCTAAATCACCCCTTCTGAAGCAGGCCTTCAAGTTTACTTGAATTTAATGCTTTTGGCCTGATCTCAAGGCTAGAGATAATTAACCTTTGCATTTCTTTTAAATCCAATGAGCAGATCTTCAGTGCATCCCTTAAATGTTGAAGATCTCTCAGGCAAAGATGTATTAATATGTCCATACATTACTGTATTAAGTACAATACTGTAGTGCATCAGTAAATGTCAATAAAAATACGTACCACAGAGAGAAAGAAGGAGGGGGGGCTATGATGAGTTAATAGTGTTTATTTTAAATAAGTAAAACAAAGATGTCTTTGTCTATTTTGCATTGTAAGTGTATTTTACAAATATTTTAAGTACAAGTGGTTTATACTGTACAGTGCTGTACTATATGTAGTTTTAAAAGCAATTCAGTTTACAGATATAAATCTGAAATTGAAGAAAACTGAAATTTTAAAGGTAATCATAATCACAGAATAACCCGTTATATGTTATTAATTACACTAGTATAATCTATGAGAGTTGGAACTAGGGTATCATGTAGGTTTTATGTAAATTTTGTTACCTACAGGATTTGGTCATTTAATCAGAGGCAGACCCCAACTCTATTTGGAATGAGCCAATATTCAAGTAGTAAAATTCTAAAACACCATTACTTTGCAAAGCAAGAT
>NC_087200.1:57732680-57744415 GCF_015104395.2 Macrobrachium nipponense
ACCTTTATGTACTAATCATTTCATGGCTGAATATCAAACTGATGATCTGCTAATGCCCCACAGTTGTTAAACTAGGACGTGCTGGATATGCAAGAGCGCATTTGATTTTGAGATAAAAGGGTGATTTTGACGAAGGAAAAATCTATTTCTGGGTGATTGGCTCGTGTCGCCCTATGAAAGTAATCCTTAATATCATCTTTCTAGGTAAAATATCCTAAAATTAACCAGAGAAAAAACAAAATTAAGAAAAATGTCAGTAAGACTGACTCGCTCACTCTTAAAAGAAGTGTCGGTATGAATAGGGGCGAGTGTGGAACACTACCACGAAGAAACACCACCAATTAGAACTTCCTATCAGAATCCCCCTAAGAGAGAGCCGATACCAACGGGCGATGCAGCCTCTACTACTACTACTAGAGGACGCCACGGACAGCAGCGCCCCTAGCGGTCATTCCTTAATTAACAAAATTACATCTTGTCCTGCAAGGGGGGGAAAGCAGCATAAAATGGGATGGGTTTCATAGGGCGACACGAGCCAATCACCCAGAAATAGATTTTTCCTTCGTCAAATCCCTTTTCTGGGCTCAGCTCGTGTCGGCCTATGAAAGAGTACCAGAGAAACAGACAAGATGGAAAAGGAAAAAATGAAAAACATGTTAAAATGATGGATATAATATAAGTAAATCAATACAGCATACAAAATAAGTACTTAAACTAACTATGGTAAACAATAACAGAATGTTAGTAAACTTAAAGTACTTAAAAGGTAGTAACCAATAACATAATATGCATGTAAAATAAAGAAATTGTTTGAATTTTACTTATTTAGAAACTAAAAGTGCAATTATATAATACATGTGTCCTACCCTAGCATAAAAATAAGGGTAGGTACACTCAAATCCATCATTAATACAAAATCTACAATTAATTCTATATACAAACACATTGTGACTGAAGTTATCACAAGTCTAAATGTAAAAGTTTATACAAACATATTGTGGCCTAACCTAGCATAAAAATAAGGGTAGGACCACTGGAGTACATATCAGTACAAATGTGGCTGCCCCTAGCAAAAAAATAAGGGACAGACCACTATAACACACAACGGCTAAGGCTATAATGATGAGTAGCCTGGTGATAGGTTGAGGCATGTTGGTTGAAGTAGGTAGAAAGGAGACTGGATCAATACTACACAACTACTAAGCAAGTATCAGGGGAAACTATGTTTCCCGCTGCTACTGCTGAAAACTTTAAAGATTCCAAGGACTTTAAATATGCCGTTTAAAGACTGTCGGGGATTTCCATCCAGTATACTTCCTAAGATCCTCAAAGTTCATATGTGGAAATAGTTAATAGAGGTGGCTACTCCCCTGATATCATGTGCTTTTGGGAATGACTCAGGGTTGGCTTGTTTAATGAAGTAAAGGATTTGTTGTCTAATACCTTTAACTGACAAAGTACCACCTTTTTCTCTCATGAAGAGAGCACCCGAGGATCTAGAAGAAGTACGAGATAGAAAGGCTCTAAGGGTTGATACTGGGCAGAGAGAAGGATCCTGTGGAAGTGGGATAACCTTCCAAGGAGCCCACCTTGCAAGAGGATCTTCATTTTTAGCTAAAAAGCTACGATCCGGAGCAAGTAGAACTTCTCCTGATGGGAGGAATTCCACATGACCCGCATCTCTGGATAGAGCCGACAGTTCTGAAATTCTTGCTCCTGAGGCTAGCTTAATAAGAATAGAGTCTTCCTCAGGAGCATTATGAATGTACAAGATGAGTTGTCAGTATCTGAAGCTAGTTTGAGACATCATTCAAGAACCATGAAACTGTAGTAGGCCTCTGAGAAGGTCTAAGTCTAGCACAGGCTTTAGGGATAGATGTGAAATAATGATTCAGTTAAATCTATCTGAAAACCTACTTGAAAGATTTTCTTCAAAGCCGACTTTGTGAGTGGTAATCGTGCTAGCTGCTAAACCTTTTTCAAATAAAGATCTGAAAAAGGATATAGCCAAATTAACTGTCATGGTTTGTAGTCGTTCGATTCTCTCAAGAAAGATGCTAATTTCTTAACAGCTGAGTTCATATTGTCTGATGGTTGACTCTCTCGTTATCTGATTCCAGGAAGAGAATATTCTGTGGATCAATGTTAGCATCTTTATTAGCCCGAAACAAACTTCATGAAGTCCATAAAGTTAGGGTCTGGAGAGTTCCTGAGGAAGCGAACACAGTCCTCATTTGTACTGATTGTGATAGTTTGGGATGGGGATCCGTTGAGGTCGGAGACCCAATTCCAAGAGAAGTGGATACCAGTTGCTCTTGGGCCAGTCCGGTGCAATCAGAGCTACTATCCCTTTGAAAAGAACCTTAGTTTGTCTAGGACTTTCAAGAGAATATTCACTGGAGGAAAAACATAAATTCTCCTCCATTGATTCCATCCAACGACAGGGCGTCCGTGGCATAAGCCAGAGGGTCCAGGTTGGGGGCCACATAGCAAGGGAGCTTGTGGTTCGCTTGTGAGGCGAAAGGTCCACTTGGAGACCTGGACTCTCCGGCTTACCCACTGGAATGACCCGACGTCCAGGGACCACTCTGATTCCAGAGGACTGACCGGGACAGGGCGTCCGCTATCACATTTCTTACTCCTGCCAGATGAGTGGCAGCCAGATGCCATTTGTGTTTGCTTGCTAATGCAAAGATGGCTATCATGACATGGTTCACATGCTTGGATTTGGACCCTCCTCTGTTGATGCAATGGACTACTACTGCACTGTCCAAACTAGCCTTAGATGAGACTTTTTCGGGGAAGCAGTCTCTTCAGAGTAAGAAAATACTGCCATTGCTTCCAACACGTTTAGTGGAGCTGGCGAAATTGAACTGACCAAGTCCCCTGAACCTGTTTGAACTGAGAGTATCCCCCCCCACCAAACCGGACAGGGATGCGTCCGTGTGAATGGTAACATTGGGAGGGGATATGAAGGGGTACTTTCTTGGCTAGGTTCTTGTACTCTTGACCAAGGCCGTAGTTGGTTGCGGAGGATCTGGGGTGGGATCACTGACAACTTGTCTCGATATTTGGAGTTTGCTTTTGACCGCCAAATTCGATTTATATCTTTCAACCTTGCTTTCAGAAGGATATCTGTTACTGAAGCAAACTGAAGAGACCCTAGGATTCTCTCCTGGTTTCTTCTTGACGTTTGTTTGCACTTGAGAAATTGCCTGACAGATTTTGCTATTTCTTTCCGTTTGGCTACTGGAATTGATAGATTGTGGGAGGACAAATCCATTGGATTCCCAGCCACTGAAAACGAGATTCCGGAACAAGTCTGGATTTCGTTTTGTTTATCTGGAACCCCAGATGTTCCAGAAAGTGAACTACCTTTTTAGGTAGCTTTGAGACATTCCTCGATTGTTGGTGCCCAGATTAACAATCGTCCGAGGTATGCCGCTACCATGATTCCCTGAGCTCTCAATTGTTGTACAACCACTTCTGCTATCTTTGTGATACCCCTGGGGGCTACATTCAGACCGAAGGGCATCACTTTGAATGAGAATGTCTGACTTCCTAGCCTGAATCCTAGGAATGGGCGGAAGTGCCTGGCTATAGGGATATGATAGTATGCGTCTGTAAGATCGATGGAGCATGTGACGGCTCCACGCGGCAGTAAGGTCCTTACTTGCGAGAGGGTAAGCATCTTGAACTTGTCGCAGCGAATGAAAGAGTTTTAGCTTTGACAAGTCTAAGATTACCCTTCTTTTTGTTGAGCCTTTCTTTGGCACGCTGAATAAGCGACCTTGAAATTTTAGATGCTTGACTCTCGCAATAGCTCCTTTCTGAAGGAGTTCTTCCGCGTAATCTATCAATTCCTTTGACGGTACCTGATGGAATGATTTGATTGGAGGAGGATCTTGGATCCAGCTCCAGCCTAATCCTTTGGACACTATGCTCTGTGCCCAACTGCTGAACCCCCACCTGTGGCGGAAGAGGAACAGCCTCCCTCCTACCTGGAGAGCCTCATTGCTGATGGGCGGGTTGGCACCACGCCCTCCTCTGAACTGCTTAACTCCTTGCGCCCCTTCCTGCGCCACGGTGACGAAAGTAACCTCTGCCCTACCCCTCGATTGAGAGTAGCCTTGAGCCTCATAAGCAGGGTTAAAGGCAGGCGAGATGGCATAGGAGGTCGAAGGCTGGATTGCTGGGGCACCAGGAGGAAAGGCTGAGTCTGTTTAGATGTAGCAGGTTGTCCTTGTTGGGTGACTGGGACCGCCTGCACAAAACTGCTGCTGAGGCTGGAGTTTTTTTATATGGCTGGAACCTCCTACCAGCCTTCTTAGGTTTCTGCCAGCAGTGGGAACGGATTCCTGTTTCTCTTAGAGGAAATGCCCCACCTAGCTCTAAGGCTCTGGTTGAGTCTAGCAGCTTCGTGATGAACTTCGTTACTGCTGACTCTGGGAAGAGATCCGCTCCCCACATGCTGGCAGTCAAGAGTCTATTAGGCTCGTGCCTGATAGTACACTCTTGAAGAACATGCTTCCGACAGTTCTTCCTGGCTTGGAAGAAGTCAAAAGCGTCTAGAAGAACCGTGTGAAAATGTGCTTTCGCTAAGATCTTGAATAGCGGTTCGTTCGCATAAGACAGCGCCGCCATTTCCGTGATTACGATAGAGTTAAGGACCTGCCAAACCTAGTTCGCGCATCGAACTCTGCCTGGATTAGGGAGTCCGGTAGCCTAGGCAACTTCTCACCGAACTGGTCCATAGCGCAGTCCGGCTTGAGTTTACCCTGCGTGAAAGTGGCTGGCAGGTTTTCCCCCCATAACTCTCCGAAGAGGCGGGAAAGAGTGGAGAAGTGGACTCCGACTCTCTCAACTGTGGAACGGCTCATCCTTGAGGACTGCCTGAAGAGCCTTCTCCACCATTTCGTAGTGAACGGAAGAGAAACCTCCTCTTCCCGTGGCGAAAATAGTGAAGGGGCTCTTATAGGCCTGGAGTTTAGTGTTTGTACACTCCCAGTCCTCAAGGCAGTGAACCCATTCCCGTTGGGGCGTGTCTCTACTGTAGAGACAGACTCCTTCGCGATCTGTCCTCCCTTGTCAGACCGTTGGCGTCAGCCTAGCATACCCGATGAAAGGCTGTGACAGACCCGGCCAGGATAGAACTCGAAGTCCTCAATCCTTCGAGTGCCAAACTCCGGGATGGAAATCATCCCGTCCTTAAAGGGGGCGTAGGCCGCTACTCTCCATGGGATTCTCCATAGAAGAAAGATGGCGAGAGTCGTAAGACGGGAGTTGTAGGATCCCCGTGCTAGAAGCAGGGGATACTGGGGAGGAGCCTGGGATAGCCCAGTCATCCGATCCTCAGTCTCTCTTACTCTATTCGAGAGCTCTTGGACGGTCTGTCCAGTTTGAGACAGAGTGCTCGACAATTGTGCGAAACATCTGCTCAAAGCGGGTTCCCCAAGCTGAGATTTGGGACCCAAACCATCGCCCCTACCTGCTCCATCATTCCTGGTGAGACAGGAGAAGGAACGCAGGAGCTGGTGCTTGCTACCCCTGCGGCATAGCCGGAGAGGGGACAGCGGAGGCGGGAGAAGGCAACGACTCGGAGGTAGCGCGAGCTTTCTCCTTCGAAGCCTTGCCTCTGGAGCTCTTCGACTGGGAAGAGCTTGGCTTAGCCTTTACCGCGTCGGCGTAAGAAGTCGATGACTTCCTCGCCGAAGAAGACGAAGACGACTTCCTAGAAGTCGACTTAGACAGAGTCTTCGGTTCTCTCTTTCCCTTCTCCTTAGGAGGTACAGAGAGAGCGGGAGTGCGGCTAGGGATCTCGGATCCCGAAAAGCCTTCGAAAGAGGCGGAAGAAGAAGGGACAGGAGAAGATCCAGGAGCGCCCAAGGAAAGAGGGGCCTTGGGCGCCCGACAAACCTACCTCAACCAACAAATCCTCACTCACTACCGCCATCGGCTCGAGATTCAGGTCCAGGCCGGCGACGTCCGGAACTGGCTCCTGGGTCTGCTACGAGCCCCAACGACTGCTGGAGATCTTGCTGGATGGCGGCTAGTTACGGGGGCGGCGGACAAGGGGTCGACGTAGCCCGTCGACTTGCCCGCAGGGAAGATCTGGATGGCCAGCTTTTTATCCAACATGTAGGGCTGGCCCTTGGCGGCGTTCTTCCCAAAGCCGCCCACCCACGCTTTCAGAGTGGCGAGAGCGACTTCCCTCACATACCGCTAGCCTGAAAGAAGGCTGAATTAGCTACCAGTTTGCGGACAGGGTTAACAAACTTACGAACTAAAAGTGTTAGTAAATTGATAAACAACCTTATAATGGTCTTACCCCATCAACCAGCTGACCGACCAGGTCGTAGCAAATGGTGCAGGCCTCGGGATGCCAAACGATGGACTCGTTGAACAGGGTGGCACAAGGGGCGTGAGACCTGCACTCATCATGTCCGCAGGGGTCATGCAGCGTCGCGTTGCAAGCGAGGACCTGACAGTTGGTAGCCTGTAAGGTGGGAAACGTACATGAGTACAGAGTAAACACTTACAGCCTAACATATGCTCCGCTGGTGCCGGAGCGATAAAGTTAGATAAAACCAGAGCCCCCGCTAAAATACGTGTGGTAACCATGTTGGAAGAAAGGCTATGGCTCCGCCAGTGGCGGAGGCACGCGAATCAACCACTAGGAGTGGTGGTAAAGGAAACCACAACGGATAATGGCGGGGATGGTTGATAACATAATTAAAACACAATTCATTGTAAAATATCTTAAATTAGGGTATATATCCTTAGCATAAAACAGTGACAACATCAAATCAACTTCTCTCCACCCGTCTACTAGAAGAGTGCGTAGGTAAGGTAAGCTCCCTTCCGGTAGCGGGGGAGAGATATAAGGATATAGTAGGCAAGCAAACGACCATCCATAGTGCACCCTCCCTACCCGCTAGCGGAGCCAATAACCTATAACCAAAGGGGCCCCGGCTGCGACGGAAGGCTCCTTTCGTATCGTGGAGGTGGCTGAGTAATGGGTATGGGGGGGAAGGAAGGTCATCGGTGAAACACGGCGGAGCGATGGGGAAAGGGGGAAAGGATGGCCTACTCCTCCCCACCTCACCCACTACCCGTATGGAGACCCGGTACCTCATGATGGTCGCCCTAAACCCCCTGCTGGTGGAACCCCCCGGTACCGTCCGGAATGTGAGAGAAGGCTATGAGTTGTTATGACAACCAAGGGGTCCCCCAGCTCCTCCCTACATCAGAGAGGGAGGGAAGGGGCAGGGTGAGGTGCTATGGAACAGTGACCACTAGTGGCCTAGGCCGCGATCACCACAAACCGTGGTAGGGCCACGTGAACCAAGCTGTACCAATACATGGAACAAGCACCTAGGCTAGCCTAACACCCTAAATAAAATTAATAAAATACATCGAAAGGTGAAGAGACACTTTTAGGAAAAGAGAAAGAAGCCCAGGAGGAGGCAACTATTCCAAGAAACAGTAGCCTACTCGGAGCCAGCGATAGCCGATGTAGAGCAAGAGCCGGGATGCTGGGCCAGAATAAAATAATGATAGCCCTAAATACCAAGCTAAGAGAATGGTAAGAGGGCTGAACTAGCTAAAACTCGATGTAAAACAATGAACGTGATAAAGTAAGCCCATAAGTATAAGAAGTCCCAGTATGGAGGACCGGGAATTCTTACGAGGCAGCATGGCCGCCACGAGACAACCGGGGAACCGTATATGACCTATAAAAAGGAAATACGGGTACCCGGAAGCTAAAACTATGATAAAATATTACTTATGAGTTACTTAACTTAGCCGTGGCAATTGCAGAACGTTCCATCGTTGAAAAAACGAGATAAATCCAAAATAACAATAGCACGAGAGAAAACTGCGTCAAGACGCTGGCGCTAAAAATTAAGGATGACCGCTAGGGGGGGGGGCGCTGCTGTCCGTGGCGTCCTCTAGTAGTAGTAGTAGAGGCTGCATCGCCCGTTGGTATCGGCTCTCTCTTAGGGGGTATTCTGATAGGAAGTTCTAATTGGTGTTTGTCTCGTGGTAGTGTTCCCACACTCGCCCCTATTTTCATACCGACACTTCTTTTTAAGAGTGAGCGAGTCAGTCTTACTGACATTTTTTCTTAATTTTGTTTTTTCTCTGGTAATTTTAGGATATTTTACCTAGAAAGATGATATTAAGGATTACTTTCATAGGCCGACACGAGCTGAGCCCAGAAATAAATACCGTATACCTAAATTTAAAATAAACTGGCATTAATATTGCAAGATTGAAACTCTGTAAATAAAATACGTATAGCAAATTTTTAAAGTATTACTTATGCAAATTTAAAATAGATTTATATTTTTCATAACTAACAAACCCTTAAGGGATATTCTCAAGCACCTAGTTGGAGTCAGGTTTGTTATTAGCACAAGGTTTTGGTGGCAACGGGTAATAGCCAATGGGGAAAGAGGTGGGGCAGAGCCCAATTTGGCAAGGTAATTAACTACCAATGGTAGGGGAGGGGGGGGAGGGAAGCCCCAATCACTTGTCTGCTTTCACTCTATTCTGCCTTTAGCCCAGTATCAGAATGAGGGGTGGGCTGAGGCGGGCTGTAATTGTAAGACCCTTTACGCTTGTATGTTAGGAAAAATACAAATCAGTTTTAAAATCTGATACGTACTTGTTTCTTATCAAATACAAACTTTCAGTCTCTACAAAGGAGACTTATCCATTGGAGGGTGGAGCCTGAGTAAATTTCTGAACTGACTGGTTAGTTCTACCCAGCCAGGAATACCCTCCTGGTCTGGAAGAGCTCAGGAAGGAATCCTGCATCTCTAGCTTGTTGGACATTTGGGATGTTGCAGCTGTTATACTTTTGGGAGTAAAGTAGTAATGAGTTGCATTATTACTTTGAAAAATGGGTTGGAAGAACCCAAGAGTGTTGGAGACAATAATACTTGCTAATAAGACCAAACGGTTTGTTATATTGTCTATCCCTTTCTCCCCTTGTGTTGAGAGAGGGGGAGCATGCATCCAAGCCATCTACACAAGATGAAGGACAGGATGTCCTTGTCATGTAGTCACCTACTAACTCATCCATCCAGCAAGTGACGGCTCACTACTTGTCCCTCTATCTTAAGAGAGAGGAAAAAGAGAGAAGGGAGGAGGCCTGTCACTCACACACTTTCTCTTCCATTTACTGAACACTTTAACGTATGTGTCCCCTAAGGGCACCAGATGACCACACAACTTGTTAAGCAGCCACCACAAGATCCAAAGAAAAGCATGTCCAAAGACTTATGGGCAAGTCTTGAAGATAATAGGAGGTAAATGTGGTCTGGCGCAACCACGTACCTGCCTTTACAGGTAATACAGCAGACCCTGCTTATTAGTGACATTGGTTAACAGCATTTTGGTGTTATGACGCTTGGCTAAGGACACCCCCGTCGGGCAGATTTTTTGGTGCTGGTAAGCAATGATTTTTTGGCACCAGTAGGCGTTTTTTTGGCATCAGTAAGTGGTTTATCAGCACCAAAAGACATTATGGAGTTGTAAATACCATTTTCTATCATAATAATTATTGTGATGTTCCGGAAAAGGGTTTCGATTCTGGGCTGAAGGTGGATAACTGAAAATCGTTGTTAACGAGAACACAATACTTATGATGATACATGGCGTTTACGATGCCATAAACATCATTTGGTGCCAGTAAACCACTTACCGATGTTGATAAGACTCTACCGATGCTGAAAATCACTTACTGGCACCAAAAATCTGTTCAATGGTGTCCTTAGCCAAGTGTCAAAAAAGCAAAACACTATTTTCTGGGCTCAGCCTGTGTCGCTCCCTAAAATGGTTCCTTTAGCACTCATTTCTAAGGTATAAATATTGCTATGAATACCAGAGAAAAAAGCTAATATGGAAATGCCAGAGTATTCTGGCTTGCTCACCTTTATTTAAGGTGTCGGTATGGTTTTCTGGGGTGAGTGAAACCACTACCAGAGATCCTTTGCCATTTAGACTCATCCTTCTTCATATCCCATCACTACAAAGGAGCCAATCTAAGGCCCACTACCCGCTACCGTTACGGCTAGCGCCTCTGACGTCATTCCTTTGATAGCATGACCCACACTGCACACGTTTTTCTTTGCTGTGTTGTGTTTTTCCTGGAATTTATCTTACCCATCATCATGGAACGTCAAGCTATTGCTGCATCCGAGTTGAGTACTGCTATTAATGGTTGACACTACTTAGGAGCTGCCTTTGGCACGTTTAACCAAATTATTTAGGTTTTTATAAGACGGCGTCCCATGCGGTGCCGTCCCCGCACCGCCATACTCAGCTCACTCCCTCGTGTTACCTTGTTTCGTGTCCCAATTGGTCCCCCATACCTTTTGGGCTCGATACTTTGTTTAGCAGTACCTTCCTATGATTATCAGTGATGCATTTTATTGACGTTTTTGTTATTTTAGTCCACAAGGGGGATACTGTCCGAGCACGCGCTCTCGGTACGTAGCCTACGTTGTTACCTTTCAGCCCAGATGTTCATGCATGCATGTATCTTTTAGCTGTTAGGTTACTTCTTCGTTAGGTGCCCTTGTATGAAGGACCCTGGTCCTTCTCCCTTTTGTCCTCGAGCCACCATGGCCGCCTGCCCCGCGTTTTTTCGTCACGGCATATAGGCTAGCTGCTCGGAGTTGCCAGGCTTGCCCATCCTTCTCGATTGGCTCTGCCCAGCTTCTCCAGGACATTGCTCTTTCTCTCTCGTCTCACTTTTCTTCCTTTCCCCCCGTGTTAGGATAGGGTGTTTATTTTATATGTTACATGTTCATTGAGACGGCTTCAGTTGGCCTATAGGCCTCCTTCGATCGCCTGGCCTTTTTCACCGCGTGTATGTTCACCCGGCCGAGAGAGTTCCAGGCGACTGCGTACGAGCCACTCCACTTCCGACCCTCCTAGTCCCCCTTCCCCCCACCTTGGTGGGGGGACGCTCGCCCATGCTGTCTCAGGCAGCTGATCCGAGCAAACCCTCCCCCTTCCCCCTCAAGGGGGATAGGGGAGGTGGCTGGAGGGCTCTCGGCGAGCTGGGCCGCTACCCTGCTGTTCTCCCCAGAGGAGTAGGGGGGAGCCCTGCTCGGCCGAGCCTCGGTTGAGCTCGGTTCTCCTCGGCTCACTGGTCGTGTATCCCTATCATCAGGTCACCTCCTCCTCCCCCGCGTTCCGGTGGATGCAGGACCCCGGCGTAGCCAGGTCCGCTTTTGTATGGTTGACTATTGTAAGAGGCTCCGGCCCTCCCTTAAAGATACCCTATGTTGCATGGCATGTTCTTTTACATATAATAAAATCCATTGCCTTTAGTTTAAGTTTTGTTGGGCGGAAGTCCTCCAACCCCGCCAGGGATTTCATCTCCCGCCTTGTTCTAGTTTTAAGTTACCCTACGGCGGAGTTGTCAAACTCCGCCGTGTAACTTCCTTACCTGGTCTCCCCCTGCTCCACACCCGGTGCTTGTTCGGACTACTCCTTACTCCGGCGCATGGAATAGGTGGTTATCCTGATTCAGTGTTTAAATTGATCTCCGGCATCGCCGAAAACACATTGTTTCAAGCTCTGTCCTACCGATCCTACCGGATGCTTCGCCACGGTACACAGCTAAAGAGCAGGTCGAGACTGGGCCATATTACCTATTAACACCGGAGTACTCCGGCGTCATGGCATATCACAACCACCTAGTCAGGAAGGTTAGT